>NC_088387.1:86993181-87296212 GCF_037993035.2 Macaca fascicularis
AATAGCGACATGGTAGAGAAAGGTTTGGTTAAATAAAAATTCTCATGTCTTTTGTTATTCTATTTTTCTAAAAATGTTACCAGCTCCAGAAAACAAAAAATAATACTGCAAACCATTTTTTTTGAGAAAGATTATTAAGAATTATGCCCACATTCATGAAACATCAATGTTCTAGTTAAAGCTGTTTAGAGTATTACTTTATTACACAAATTATTATTGCAATTAGATTATCAATATTTTGAGAATAAACGTAGGATAGATCCCCAATTGAAATTAACTGAAAATTTCTTAATTATTTCCATAATTCACTAAATCATTTTGTGCACAACAGTATGTATTTATGTTTAATTTTATATGTTTAGCTGTGGGTTTTACATACTATGATTTTTTAATAGGTATGGCAATGTGTTGTTTGCTTTTAAAAACATTATTTCAGATAATTCTCAAAATAACTACATAGGGTAGAATTATTTCTATGGACATTCTTGAATAAGAAAACTGATAATATGAAGGCAAGGTGGCTTATACACTTATATAATTAATAACTTACAAAGCCATATTAAAATTCTGGTCTTATGAATGTAAGATAATTCTCTTACCAATTTTAGAGACCAATAAGGGAGATCCATGAGATTCAAACTTAAAAGATGGAAAGTATCGATCCCAAATTTAGCCAGGTCTGTTCAATTGAAAGTGAGTATACTAATTCAGTGGAAGGCTGGAGAAAGGAAGCAAAGAGAAAAGGGAACATATGGGAGAGTCTTGGGCATACTAGACCACAGGGAAGATCTTAATACGCCAGTCACAAGGTAGAGGGAGGATACAGAAGAAGATAGTACCAAAGCGTAAATCAGTGTATGTGCATGTGAGAGATGGTGGATGGTCTGGGAATTATCTCTGATCATACTTCAAAATAAATAGTGACCCCATTGATTAGTAAATGTGGCCCATCTATATCACAGAATATGAATATAAGATAAACACTTTCTCACTAGTTAGAGGCAAATGAAGGTAGGGTTAATTATGGAGAATTTCAAGAATTCTTTATATTATCTAAGCAGGGTAATCATGCCAGGATTTTCAAAGTAGAGAGAATAGCGCAATCTAAACCATGGAAGCTGTATTTGAAGTGATGTCATAATGAAAGTAAAGTATGAGGCATTTAAATAGTAAGGAAGAGAAAACAGATTATCTGAGCAGTTTACAAACGTTTGGCCAAAAGTTTTGATGTTATTTTAAAGGCAAAGGGAAACCACTTACAGATTTTATTCAAGAAAATAATTATTCAATTGCTCCCTTGAAATCTGGCAGCATGGCAAAGTGCTTAATTTCTAAATTTCTGGAGTCAGATTTCCTTTTCTACCACTTAGAGTATGACTTTTGACAAATAATTTTTCACCTCTAAAGTGAGAGTAATAATACTGCCTATATTACTTTGCGTGTGTGTGTGCATAGTCAATAAGATCACCTATATTAAATTATGCCTTACATATAGTACATTCAGAGTAGATGGTAACCATCAATATCACTACCACCATAATAATAAGTATTTTTGTTATTGTTGTGGAAACAGTACTTTGACTTCAGTTTGGAGAAAGTATTGTAGAATAGTTAGACAGGGATATAGACTGTTTTTCTTGATTTTTTTTGTTTATGTCTTATTTATTCATTTTTTATTGATACATAATAAATGTATAGATGATCAGGGTACCTGTGATATTTTGATGCTAGGAACATTTGAATTATTCTCTTCCAGCTATTTTGAAATGTACAATAAATTATTATTAACTATAGTCACTCTACTGATCTATTTGACACTAGGTCTTCTTCTTAGCTTTTATTTTCAGTTCAGGGGTACATTTGCAGGTTTGTCACATAGCTATACTTGTGTCATGGGGCTTTGTTATAACAGATTATTTCATTGTCACCCAGGTATTGAGCCTGGTACCCATTAGTTATTTTTCCTGATCTCTCCCTCCTCCCATCCTCTACCCTCCAGTAGGCTTCAGTGTCTCTTGTACCTCACAATATGTCCATGTGTTCTCATCATTTAGTTCCCACTTACAAGTGAGCACATGTGGTATTTGGTTTTCTGTTCCTGCATTAGTTTACTAAGGATAATGGCCTTGAGCTCCATCCATGTCCCTAAAGAGGACATAATCTCATCCATTTTTATTGCTGCATAGCATTCCATGGTGTATATGTACCACATTTTCTTAATTCAATCTATCAGTGATGGGCATTTAGGTTAATTCATGTCTTTGCTGTTGAAAATAGTGCTGCTGTGAGCATACACATAAGTGTGTTTTATAATAGAACAATTTCTATTCCTTTGGGTATATACTCAGTAATAGGATTCCTGGGACAAATAGTATTTCTGTGTTTAAGAGTTTGAAGAATTGCCACACTGTCTTCCACAATGGTTGAACTAATTTACACTCCCACCAACAGTGTATAAGTGTTCCTTTTTCTCCACAACCTTGTCAGTATCTGTTATTTCTTAACATTTTAATAATAGCTACTCTGATTGGTGTGAGATGACATCTCATTGTGGTTTTGATTTGCATTTTGGACAGAGACCAGTTTTAAATGCTTTTGTTGGTATAGATATGAAACTAAGACATAAAATAAGTCCATGATAGAGGAATTGTAGAAAGAGCTAAGATTAAGTAATAGGTAGAAGTTGACCTGATAGGTTTTGTAGACCAAGTACATGTGGGAAATGAAGTAAAAGATTATATTTTCCAGTATTTTAAGAATTAGCTACATAATATGTTACTCACTGATATAGGAACACAAGAAGAGAAAAATGATGGTAGATTATGGTAAGTTCAATTTTGAACATGTTGATTTCAAAGATTCAGTTATAGAATTGGGCAAAATTATTTTAGTTTATAGAATTTCTGAGACTATAGCTGAGAATAGAGAATTACATTGGAAATACTGATTTGAGAGTTACCATTCATGTTAAGGGTAGAAAGGAGTTTCACTGTGGATGAGATTACTGCTGAATCACCCTTCCTTCTATCCATCTCTTTATTTACATCTGAGTATTTAAAAGGAAAAAGTGAGTGTACAAAACTCAGAATCTTTGACACTGTCCTGTGTGTTGAGTGTCATCCTGTCTACAGAGAGTATGTTGTCTTTGATATTCTTTGCCGTATTGTGTGCTATGCAGAAAAATCATTTTTCCACAGAGCAGACCACACTGGTTCACTATTGCCAATGAGTTGGTGGGCATAGTTGGATACGTAGGAAAAAATAATGAACCCCAATATAATAGGGGATTCCAAATAATGAACTCCCTATTACAATGGGGTTTATTATTTTGTCCTACATACTCAAGCATATAGGCCACAAAACATGACTTTTTCAATAACATAAATTTGATATTCTTATTTCTACATGCTAAAGTCTCCATCTTTTTTTTTCTCTATATGGCCAGAAATGAGCTGGATAAAAAAGGGTGTCATTTATTGAGCCCCCTCTAGGATTTTAACCTGCAGGTGGGTAGCAGTCAAAGCTATTGGTATGAATGAAGGGAAAGTTCCAGAGGAAGTACCTTAAAAATGGAGAGAAGAAAAGATAGAAAAGAGAAGTGAAGAGAAATGAGTTAGGCTGAAGAGAGAAGAAGAGGACCTACTTCTTAGGGAAACTAATGTTGAAGAATCAGGACTATACATAGTATTGTCAGAAGAAAACTTGATGAAAACCGTAGCATAACAGAAAGGCATAAGAAAAAAAAACTATTCAAAAAAATAGTGTTTGGGGGGCAGAATAAGGACCAGTCAGTAAAACCAAGCACTGAAATGTACAATAGGATAGGGGCTAAAACATATCCGTAGTATCTGATAATCAGGATGTAACTGGGGCCTTAGAGTGAGCTTAAATTGGAGAAGAGAGCAGAAGAGGAGAGGGGAAGGGGCTGGGCCAGGTTGTATCATTCTTGCTACTATTAGGTTGGTGCAAAAGTAGTTGCTCTTTTTTCACTTAGAAGTACAGCAAAAACTGCAATTATGTTTGCACCAGCCTAATAGAATTGTTTGTGCACGTGTGTATAGGCAAGCAGATAGATGTATGCATATTTTCATCTTCTTTAGCTTAATTTTATTTAATCAGCAAAACATTCTTGCAGGAGTCCTATTAAAATTGTTTGTGGTCAGAATTTTAAAATCAAACATACAATGATATAAACTGCGTAAGTATGTTTGTTTATATCACTGATACCAGTAACCTTAATCATACACACTAATCCAGGGACAAACTTGTCACACATAGAGCTGATTTTTAACAAACCGCAAACATATTCTGTGCAGGAAAATTCTATGAGTAAAATATGAACATGAGAAAACATACTCTGTCATCTTCTATATTTTAAAAGGATTTCTGTTTTCTCAAGAGAGAGAATTTTTTTGGCCAAAATATGTAGTTTACTCATAGTATACACAATTTTATGCCTGCCTGTTTGTAAACCATCTCATTTTACCTAACAAAAGCAAACAACCATAGACATACCAGCTGTATTAGGGTCTGCCAGTATTTAAAGTGCCAACTTCAAAAATACTAGGTTAAGCAATTTTCTACTGTTATTTGTGTGACTTATAGCATGTTATGGTGAACCTGAATATTTAGCCAGCATCAAAAGTCAAAATGTAAATAAACAGAACCAATGGGCTACTCTTCTAAAAGAGTGTTGTTTCTGGAACACAAAATTCATGCTTTTTCAAAAAGCAAAAGGATAAAATTGTACATGATTGGACTTTCATCTAATTTATGGGGAGTCTTAAACAATTTTAGGAGCTTAACACTGAAATAGCCCTTTGGGGTATTAACTCTGTCAACTGGCTTGCAAATCAGAAAATTGATAGCTCTATTATGAAGGCATGTGAAATATCATATACACAGACTGGATAAAATGCTTAATTCCTCTGTGAGGTGACCAGAAATTACTGACTGATTTGTTGGCTTAAATCCTGCTGAATGGGTCCCTTTCAATGCCTTAAGACTATTCTATTAAATAATTTAAAATAGCTGATACTAAAAAGGAAGAAATATATAAATTCAAATGGATTCTATTCAAATTAGAGGGTGTTTTTGAGGCAGATATTCCTATAAAAACGATTAGTATTTCAGCTACACTTAAAAACTAAAACCTGAAGCTGAGTAGGGAAGAAGAAAGAGACAACTGGATTTTTTTTCTCTGATATTTCCTGTTCTTTTCTCAATCATCCCCACCAAACTGAGAATATTATTATAGTATTTTTATTGATCAAATTATTCTTAGCATTGTATTATATACCTACTGTCAAGTCAATAACCAGATTAAACAAAAATAATATATTTATTGAACATCTACCATGTGTCAGGCATTTTTTTAGGTATGCAATATAGTATGGTATATAAAACACTGTCCTTGTCCTAAATTAGCTTATATATTGCATGTGAGATGTTCTGAGAATTTTAAAGGACATATCATATTATGACTTTTTGAGTAACTTTTTCAGTAAGTTGTTTTCAAATTGCTAACTTTAAAATAAACTTAAGGCATCTTACATAAATACAAATTGTTCATTAATGTAATTAAATAGAGATAGCAATATAAAATGGAAATAGGAATGAGGTTATAGTACCAAATACAATCATGTAAAGTCTGATAAACTCATCAGAGGTGGGAGATATATTTGATTCTTAGCTTTCTGGCAGCATGTTTTAATATTACTTAGGTACTGGTTAAGATCTTGTGCTCTGAACTTGGTAGATGGAATTGGTAGGTACAGATGCATATAGACAACTTATTATCAATTTTAAAGACTCTCTTTAAAATTTATCCATAAAACTCTTCAAATTTGCCTTACAACATTATTCACAAACCTGAGAGATCGGCTAATTATTTTCCAATTCCTTCATCATACCTTATTCACCTCATAGAATCAAAATTGCATGGTCTCACTTAAGCATTGTCCTATCTTGGGGCAGTCTCCAGCTTCCAACATTGTAACTCAATCCTATGAAATTATTTAGAGAATGTGTGAGTGTGTGAAAACTAACAGGATGTTTCTTGGAATAGCACCAACTGGCATTACAAATATTGCGCTAGTTCCTGCTCTCAGGTGAGGAACAGACATGGTGAGCTAGCACATGAACCCACAGAATTTTCCATCAAAGGGGATAAATATCTCTTATAATCTATGCTGGCTAGTTATAACTACTCTACTTTATGTGCATGAGTAAAGAAAAACAAAACAATGATAGAAAATAAATTCCTCTCAGAAATTCCCAACATCGTGTGTTCTCAAAGCATGTCCTTATTTATACTCCCCTGCTCTTTCTTGGCCTCTTGGATTCTTTGGGTCATCTATGCAGGCATTTTGTTAAAATGCACTTTTAAAATGAGAAAGAATGTATGACTATTCCCTTTGTCGCACATTCAGAACTAAACTGGTTCATAATTAGTTCATTACCAATTGAATAATTGTGACAGTTGGGTTGGGTGTGTGATGGTAAGTGTCTTTCCAAAGTAAAGTGTGATAGAAGCTGACCATATCTATTATGCTCAACCTTGCCTCGATCTCAAAATGCAGGAGATACCTGATTCAGAACATTCACAGACTCGCCATTATTGTACAATGATAATGTAGAGTGTAGTGTGTGAAGTCTAGCACTAGCACAGCAATGGGGATGCATTGAGTGAGGGCCTTGCCCAACTAAATCCCATTTTGGTTTAGAATTTTTGTGTTCATTTTGATTGAAAAATAGTCTGTTATATTCAAAAATAGACAAAACAAAAACCAAACATAACTCTTCAATCCATTAAAACTCTGAAGAACTAAAAATGATTCTACCATACTCTAAGCATTGTGCTCAATCCTAGTGAAACTTTGTTCTTCATATGGTTACTTTTACTCTTACTAGGCTACCTGAAAATATAATATAGAAAGCTCACATCAGAATAGAATAGATATGAGAAAGTTGAAGGGTCTCATATCTCCATTAACTTTTGCTAAGGAATCAAATTACTACCCTATGGAAAAGACTTTCTGACTTAAAAAAAAGAGAGAAATCACCCTATCATTGAAACTGCCTTGGCAAAAATTATGACAGCAAGATAAATCTAACAGGAACAGACTCCATCTTGCTTCTGACCTCATAGGCTAACTGCCCTTAATCATTCTTGGATGTAGGCCAAGCTAACTATGGTAGAAATTTAGTTTATAGATTAACTTAAAACCAAGGATGATAATAGTCTCTTCCTGAAAATAAGGTCCTCCCTGTTCAGAGACCGAAAACGCTTTTGTAAAAGTAAGAAAAGGCCACTATATTAGAATTATGGTGGTGCCTGAATTTTGCAGCGCTATAAGCATAGTAAAGCAATAACCAGCCGTTTTTTTCTGGCTTGCTTATGCTCAGGAATCATGTAGCTGGAGGTCACAAGATTTGTAACATCCCCAATTGTTCCTAGTGATATCATCCTTGTTGTGAAAACCGAAGATTGATATTTGAGATATTTTTCAACGTTCTGCATTCAGGCATGCAAACTGATGCCACCCAGACCTGTGATTCATACCAAAGAACTAACTCAACTGGTTCTATGACCCCCATGCAGAAACTGACTTGGCAGTTTGGACATTGATTTCATCTTCAAGCAATCAGCAGCACCCATGCCCTGGTCCCCTGCCCATCAAATTTCCTTCAAAATCTCTAGCCTCTGAGCTCCTGGGGAGGCAGATTTGAGAAATATATCCTGTCCTACTGCTCAGCTGCCTTTCGATAATTAAACTATTTCTGTGCTACACAACCTCTGTCTCAATTTGTTGCTTTACCTGTGCAGTACAAGCTATGCCTTCTTATTGGTTGTTGAATGATGCAACTCTTAGAACAACTACATTCAAATAATGTCAAGACTAAGATTCATGGATCATTGGGGAGAAAAGATTGGTATCAGGTTTCCCTAGGTGTTTTGATAGTCCAGATGAGAAGAGATGTTAGGAAGCAAGAATGGAATAATTCATGATCCTTAGTCTAAGTGGATTTTCATTAAAACAAAATTTATTTAAAAATTTCATTTTGATGAAATTTTATTTTAACAAAGTTAAAATTTCATTTTAATGAAATTTTCTACCAGCCTCATCTTAAGAAGGAAAGAATATTCATTCTTGTCTAAATAATAATAATAATAGTAGTAGTAGAAAGTGAGTATTATAAGTATATAAGTCACTTTAACATATATATTTTTTCTTTCATACAATTTTGGATATATCTGCAGTTCAGTTGTAGATTTATTTTATTAATCATCTTTAGAACTGAATATGATTTTTAAATCAGAAACATAATAATTTATTTAATAAGTTATTCTTAACCTTCTCCTGTATTCTGTTTATATTATGAATCTACTGGAATTTCTACAACTAATCCTTGTGTACCTTGATCTTTCGCTTGTTTTCCATTTCTAAGCCCATTTGTTTAAATTTCTTTGAAACTTCCATAACCTTATATACAATATTATTACATTGACCCTCAGCCTTGCCCATTTTTTTCTGACTTTTAGCTTTTCTGTTAAAATATATTAACCTTGTTATTATTTGGCCATGAAGATGATTGGAGACATCCTGCTGTATGGGACATTGTTGATGAATGCTGGGGCAGTGCTCAACTTTAAGCTGAAAAAGAAGGACATGCAGGGCTTTGGGAAGGAGGTGTGGGAGCTCAGCACAGGTGACAACATTAGGGAATTCTTACTGAGCCTCAGATACTTTTGAATCTTCACCATCCTGTGAAATGTCTTCATGATGTGCTGCATGATTGTGCTGTTTGGCTCTTGAGTCCCAGATATGGAACCAGGAACTCAGGTTCTCAGATGCTGAGTCTCTGTTCCTCCATTCCTGATGACTTCAAGAATGCTTTCAACCAGAAAACTAATGACCTTCACAGGAAGCCCAAGCTCTTGGTGTTGCAGTCTGCTTAGTCCCTAGTTCAGCTAGGTGCAACTTCTTGTCCCAAGACCAAGAAGAATAAGGCACATGGACAGCAAAGAATGAGTAGAGTAGGATTTATTAAGCAGAAGGAAAGCTCTCAGCAAAGAGAGGTGCCCTGAAAGCATGTTGACAGAAATGGAGCTGAGTTCTTTTATATAGCAAAGACAAGGAATTCTTCTGTTGTTTCTGCCCAAATGGGAAGGGTAATGTTCCCACTTGGTATTGCATCTGCACATGGTTGGGGTTGGTCAGAGTGACTGAATATTGGTTATTATCCATGAATGGCTAAGCAAAACACATTAGGGGACTAAAACCACAATGCTAATATCATGTTAAGGACGTTATAATGAGTCAGGTCAAGTTAAGGACATTTAGGTCCATCTATTGCACCTGCTCCTAGGCCAGGACAGTCCCTTCTGAGCAAACACTTGGCATTAGAGAAAGTTCTTATACCAAATTTCTTTCCACTAGCTACAGGGGCTGTGCAGATGTGGTCTCACAGGTATTTTTCCACTCCCGAGTCCCTCCCTCTCTATCTGCCTAACTAGCCTTTAATTGCTTCTTCTTTCACTGGTGAGTTGAAAAATGTTCACCAAGATGTGCTAAGTCTCCCAGCCAACTCACAGTTTTCAAAGATAATTTCACTTTGGTGACTGAATTGGAATGCTATTTACTGAAGGGGTTTCAGGAGGGTTTATATAAGGGGCTGTGATAAAATGGCATTTCCCATAGATAAAAGAACTTGGCTAAATCATTTTGACATATTGGAATGCCTCTTCTACCAAGCATTCACAAGAAACCTGTTTCTGAATATTTCTTGGCTTATTTTTAAAAGCCATCCTTTTGGTAAGAATCATATAGATTTTTAAAACTGTTTTTTAATCCAGGGATCTGAGCAGAAAGGTTGGCTTTTAAGTTTAACACAGCCTCATTTTTGAACAATGTTTATAAGTCACAAGGACATTCAGTGTTACTTGCTGAAATTGACAGCATCTGGGGTCAACCAGAAGCCCTGTGACCAAATTCCTTTTTCATGCAAACAGGGCCCACTTTGCCACTCAGTGCAGCTGAAATTATCCCTAAGACTTTAAGAAGAGGGTCACCTGAAACAGGGACATCAGCCTTCCTGTTTAGACACTAAACTGTTAGCAAAAGGGAAGAGATAGTTCCAGGTGAAGTATTTCCACAGAAGAGAAGTCTAGAAAAATTGTGAGGGTTTTAGGATAAATTTTGTTTTGCTTTGCACCCTTTGTTAAATAAAATGACTTTGGGAGCCATTAAAAATACATATTAAAAATACGTGTGTCTGTGTGTATGTATGCATGTATATATATTAATATAGGCAAGAATTTTTTTTCTAGTTGCTCATTTTAGCCTTTTCATATTTTGCAAATGTTACATCATTTTATATAATAAGTGCTAATATATAAATGACTAATTATGTTGCACCAAGCACTACTGTAAGTGCTTTAACCATGTTAAATTCCACATCACCTTGATTAGTTATCCAATCTTACAAGCTGGAAAACTGAAAAGAACAGGGTTAAGTAACATATCTAAGGTCTCACAGGCAATGAGCAATCCTTACTTCTAAGATTTCTACTTTCTCTTCTAGTTTCTTCTAATATATAGAAGAAAAAAGTATAAGAAAAAGAAAATTTCTACTTTGTTGATTTATATTGTCTCATCTTACTTGCTCGCTAATTTCCCTCTGTGTATTTTCTGGATATTACCAATCCCTTTATTTATTTACACATTTCAAATATTTATATTAAAGTTCTTTTCAAGTGACTTTAATATATCAAATCCCCAGACATAAATCCTTCCAGTTATTTAATTTATGGTTGTCTTTCTTAGCATTGCACTTTCTTATATGTCCATTAGCTATACATGCATGTGGTCTAGGAGTTCAAATTCCATGAGGTTAAATCCTCAATAGTCTCATGTGGTTCATGCCTTGTGGATGCCTTCCAGACCATGATTTTTTATGGTTGTTTTCTCTTCTTTCCTATTGGGTTCACCAATTCTTAAATAATTGAGAATTTTAAATGTATGGTTTCTTTACTATGTGGTTTGCACAAAGTTGAGCCCTGAAACTTTCTATCTAATGCTCAGGGTTTCCATTTTTTGTGACTTCATTTACTCTTACTTCCAGAATACAATCTTAGACCAGTGTTTATATATGAGGATATCGTTTCCTAAAATCCAGTTTCAGACTGGGTTCTTTATTCTTACTACTGAATGTACATAGTCCTTTATTCTTCTTTTGTAGGTGTCTCATTCTCGACCTACAATTTATCTTATATGGTCATTATACTTTATGTGTTGTTTAGCTTTGATTCTTGGTTAGCAAAATTGATGTGAGATTTTTTTGTTACTGTTTTGTTTTCTTTTGTTTTTAGGACAGTTAGGGTCTTCCTTTCCAAGTCTGTGGGCTCAGATATACTTTTAATAGTTTAAATGCATGTACTCTAGCATTTTATATGATTTTGACAAGGAAAACTTTTTTTAAATTCTGTTCAGTACAATAATTTGATCCCATGTTACTTTGAAATTTAAATCAGTTACATAGTAAATATTCTCTAGGCACAGATCACCAAAATTTTCCTGAGTGAATGTCTGTAGTTTTGACCCTTTAACATTACTCTTTCTCCTGAAGAGAACAGATATATTTATTGTTAATGTAGGAATTTGAGGCTTTTTATTATTTCAACTCTAACAAGGAGCCAACTGTATCTTATGTGAGCAATGGGAAAGCAATATAGTTGCTCATGATTTTGCTGTTTCACGGAAATGTGAATATATGCTTCAAAATTTACTTTATTTTCCATTGGTTTGGATAGTAAGGAATCAGGCAGGATGTATTATCTGCAGAAAGAAACACATGAAATGAGTGGCTTTTAGTAAAATGTGGGTAGATAATGTTTATCAATCTGAAATTCTATGTGTATATCTATTGAGTAGTAGAGTTTCATTATGCCAGTCTGAATCTGGGCCTTCGACATCTAAAAACATATTTCCAGAAGTGTTATAATAGCAAAGAAAAAGAAAATTGAGCCAAGTTTAAAAATCTTTAATACTATTTATCTTTATGTCCATCAGCAATCTGCTAAATATATTACATGCAGAATTAAATAGAATTAGAATATTCTTAATGATCTATTTAATTAAGAACCTTTTAATAGAGCATAATGAAATGACAAGGTAGTGTATCCTATCTGAAATAATCTCAGAATATGGAGAGGCTTCTTCAGTAGCCAAAGGCTGACAATATTGTAAAGTTTCAGATTTCCAGGTCTCCAAAAAAAAAAAAAAAAGTAAATTATTGTGTCACTTAGATTCAAGATAAAGTATTTCATTGCTAAGATTCTTCCTTTAAAAAAATTAAAAAGGGACAACTGGAAAATATTCCTCCACAAATAATTATACTTCAAGAGGTCCCTGCATGAGTACTAAAGGAACTTTCTACGCTGGATTTATTTGCTTGTTCAATGTTAATGGCAGGTGTACTTAAAATGTAGAACTGGCTAATCATCAATATAATTTGACAAACACTTATTTAATAGGAACTCTGTCCCAGGAATCCTGATAAATTTTCTAATGAATAAGATGCAGTTCATGCTTTGGAAGAACTCCCACACTTACAGATGATATATATGTATAAGCAATTAACTTTAAAACAATGTGCTAACTGTTATAATAGCAGATTATACAAAGCCGAATAGAGCTACAAATTAAGTTGGCCTGTTTCAGGGGAATCAAGGTCTAAATAGTAAAGCATATCAAGATCACTTAAGGATGGAAGGGTTAAATTTTATTTATGACTCCAATATGTAATACTTTGTTGTAGGATTTGAAAAGGAGGCAGTGCTTTTTCTACTAGTGAAAATTACTCCCTGTGACCAAATTGCTTTTCTGAAACTGATAGAAGTATATTATATCACTCAGGCATATTGAAGACCCTCCCAAAAATAATCGACTGTGATTTCGCTTATTATCTCAATATGAGGGAAGCAGAAGCTGTGAGCAAAAAGTAGTCAAACACATGCAGAAAACCATAGAACCCTTGAATGCACCTGTCCCTGTAATTCATTTACTATTCAACTCTTATTATAGTAGTGTTTAATTAATTTCCCACTTCATTCAAGTATGTTCATATGCCAACTCATACATGAGAACTTCCTTGATCATTTCATCAAGAAAGAAGTGAAAGAACAACCTTCGTCACTCTTTATTTACTTTACTCTTCTTTCTTTTAGCACAACCTGACGTACTATATTTGTTTCATTGCTTGTTATTTGTCTTCTTCCTACCAGAATATACACTCCCTGAAGTTGGAAATTGTATTTGTTTTGTCTACTGATGTATTTCCAGTAACTTAAACAATGCCTTTATATGGTAGGAGCTCAATGTGCATTCACAGAATAACTGACTTAATTAATTGTATTATAAAGTACCTATTATATATTAGGTGTTACGCTACAGTTGTGAAGTCAAAGATAGCTTTCTGATTTGTAAAATAATTTATTTAGAAAGAGAGACTCTAGGCCCAAACAAATAATTCGAATTTTGACTTACATGATAACTTATAAAAAAGATGTGTGCAATGTTCTTTGAGCATTCGGTGGGACAGATGACCACTAAGCCAGGGAAAATTGGGACTATACCCAAAGAACAATTTATACTGAGACTTGATTAATAAGGAAACCCAAAAAAAACACATGCTTACGAAATAAAAAGCTTAATGCAGAGAAGGACTTTCCCAGAAGACAAAAGTGAAATCCAATCCCTGCTAGAAGTGAATTCCATTCCAATCCAATTTTAATTTAGCCTCCCTATCTCACCTATGTGTGTGGGGATGAGAAGCCATGAACTCTATGGGAAAGGGCTCAAAGGCATTAACTGGAGACCCTAGAAAACACTTGTTGCAGTCACAGAAAGAACTAGAAGATAAGGACAACAAACCTCTTCTCCTGCAAGAGGAATTGTCAGACAAAGGCCAACAGTGCACTCCAATAATTTAGACTTAGAAGATTGGAGAATACCCCTCCCCTACATTCTAACACCAGGCTAGTAAGCCTCCAATGGACAGTGGAGGTCAGTTAAGAAAGCTGCAAGAGACAAACTTTCTCTGAGGGACAACAAAAAGGGAAGTTCCAAAGCTAATAAAGGAATCAAAAACATGGTCACTGGGATATTAGAAATCTCTAGAACACAGAGCTACAAAAAAATACGTCAAACAAAACCCACTTGTAGCCAGATCAATATAAATCCTCACACAAAAGTCCTATTTTCCAAAGAAAAAGAGAAAATCTTAAAGTCTTTCAGCAGGAGGGTGGGTGACTTCTTATCTACTCAAGAATAAGAATTAACGAAGACTTATTGTAACAAATTCTGCAAACAAGAAGACAGTGGAGTAAAATCTTTAAGTCTTGGGGAAAAAATCTGCAAACCTAAATTTCTGTATACAAGGAAAATATTGTATTTTGGAAACATTGAAAACATCCATCGAATACCACATGCACCCACCTAAAACGTTCAGATATCATATATCAACCTTTAAAATATAGAAGTGAATTAAAGACTTTCTTCAGAAAACAAAATAGATAACTTATCGTAACTGCCAGCTGACCAGTCTCAAGAAAAATGCTGAAAGAACTCCTTCAGGAAAAAGAATGATATAGGTAAGACACATGGATTTACATTGAAAAAAGAAAGGGCATGAGAAAAGTTATAAAATAAGGTAAATATTTTATATTAATTTTTCTTATTTCAAATGATCTAAAAGATAACTGTTTCAATAGTACTATTTTAGTATAAATTTCTATGTTTTAAAATTACATGTGTTATGTAAATAATATACCAACGTATTGGGTAGTTAAAGGCTATATAAAAGTGAAATAAATTACAACAATGTGGCAGGAGATGGGAGAGAGGATCTTGGAGTATTTTACTATAACGTACTTACATTACAAATGAGCATTAGAGTGCTATTTTAGGGAGGATTTCAACAACAGTCTACATTATAAATCTTAGAGCACAATCTAATTTTCTAAATGTACATAAGTTAATAGCTTACATAAAAGGAAAGCATAAAAATTCTCAATGAAAACAGAGAAGGCCAAAAAAGAAAAAAGAAACAAATGCAATAAACAGAATGGAGTCAGTAATATTTTAATATAAATATATTTTAAATAATTGTACATGTAAATGACAAACACAAGTTAAAAAGGAGAGATTGACAGATTGGATGAAAACAAGACCCAACTAAATGATGTCTACCAAATGATAATATTTGTGATAAATATTTAAAAAGCAGATAGATTAAAAGTAAAGAGATAAGATAAAACATACTAACCATAATCAAAAGAAAGTTGGAGTAGCTATAATAACTTCACACAAAGCTGATTTCTGGTCAACAGAGACCATCAAGATTTAGGGAAAACATTACACAATGATAAAAGAATTAATTCTCCAAAAAGACATTACAATCCTAAACATATGTGTACTTACCAACTGCTTCAGCCATATTACCTGAGATATGGTATCATGAAGCCAGACACAGATCGAGAGAGAAACTTGAAAAACTTTTACAGTTTCATAGTGTCCATGTCATAGCATAGTAGGTCACACAGAACCACTCAGGTTTCTTCAGAAGGAAACGGCAAGGCTGTATAAACAGGCTGAGGTTTGGCTCTTTTGAAAAATATCAGTAGGCGGCCGGGGGCGGTGGCTCACGCCTGTAATCTCAGCACTTTGGGAGGCCGAGGCGGGCGGATCACGAGGTCAGGAGATCCAGACCATCCTGACTAACACAGTGAAACCCCGTCTCTACTAAAAATGCAAAAAATAGCCGGGCGTGGGGCGGGCGCCTGTAGTCCCAGCTACTCAGGAGGCTGAGGCAGGAGAATGGCGTGAACCCGGGAGGCGAAACTTGCAGTGATCTGAGATCCTCCACTGCACTCCAGCCTGGGCGACAGAGTGAGCGAGACTCTGTCTCAAAAAAAAAAAAAAAAAAAGAAAGAAAAAAAGAAAAATATCAGTAGGCTGTGGAAAACAGAGGCTCTTCCTGTATCTGGTACCTGGCCCTGGGGCAATTAGAGACTGTATAAAGTGACTCTGAGAGCCTGCGTGGTTGGGAGTGTGGACTAAGATACTCAAGAAGATGACTGACCAGACACTAGCCAGGTTCCTCAGAAATTGCTGACACGTTTTAAAAGACTGTATTACACCAGCAGAGTATCAAAAGACATGAGATTAAAAACTGATAAAAATAAAAGAATAGGCAAATCCAGAACTATAGTGGGAAATTTCAGTACTACGTAGCAATAACTGATGTATCGAGCACGCAGAAAACCAGTAAGAATATAGATGATCTGAACAGTGTTATATATCAACTTAATTGACATTTACAGAACACTCCAAATTCAAGCAACAAAATAAAAACACATTTTTCTGAAGTTCACTCAGAATGTACACCACAATAGACTATGCTAAGGGGTATAAAACATAGCTTGATAAATGTAAAAAATAGATATCGCACAAAGTAATTTAAGACCACAATAGAATTAAACTTGAAATTAAAAAAGAAAGATAGATGAAAAATTTCCAAGTATTTGGAAACAATCCAGCACACCTGCAAACTACCCAAAATAAGATGTCTCAAGAGAATATAAGATTTATTTATAACTAAAATTTAAAATATAACATCAAAATATTTAGAATGTTGCTAAATCAGTGCTAAAAAGTATATTTTTGTAGTGTTAAATGTCTATTTAAAAACTAGAAGAGCCTAAAATTAATAGCTTAAGCTTTCATCTTACGATACTGAAGAAAGATGAGTACCTTAAATTTAAAGCAAATAGAACCAAAGGGAAGAAAATTAATGCAGAAATCAATAAAATTGAAAATAATAAGAGCATAGAGAAAATTAGTAAGACACAATAGTGTTCTTTGAAAAAAAGATAAAAATAATAACCAATAAGTAAAAAGAAGAAAAAATTACTAACAGCACCTTTTTTAAAAGGTAATCATTATTACAGATCCCATAGCAATTAGTAAGATTATAAGAGAATACTTTGATCACCTCTATGTCTATAAATTTGATAGTTGAGATGAAATGGATCAATTTATTGGAAGAAACAAAGTACCAAAGCTCATTCAAGAAGGACAGATAACTTATTTAACCCTGTAACTTAGAGGTAGTAAGGACTGAATTAGTAAATACATTCCAAACACAGGACAAAACAATAGCAAGAGAACATCAGACCAAGATAGTTGTACTGGTGAATAGATGTTTAAGACGGAAAATATTTTAGAAAGAAATCAGAAATAAGAAAGAAATCATACCACCTCTACATTATCTTTTTCAAAACAATAGAAGTGGAGAGAACATTTCCCAACTTATGAGGCCAGCCTTACTTAAATGCCAAACCAGATAAAAACATTTCAAGAAAATTACAGACCAGTATTTTCGTGAACATAGGCACAAAGCTGTTTGAAAAAATAGGAGCAAATCAAAGAGCGATACATAGAAAGGATAATACATGATCAAATGTGGCTAATACTAAGAATCCAAGCCTTATTTAACACTCATTAAGTCAATGAATGCAATATATCATTACAAGAAAAATATAAAGGGTTTTCGGAAGGCTTAGATGGTTGAGGAAACAAGAAATGAAGACAAGTATCTGCTAAAGAAGAGGTATCTTAACAGACTTTCAGGGTCTCATTTGAAAGTCCTGAAGAACTACATTCTAGGAGAAATTGTAAGCTATAAATAGACTGATTTCACACCCCTATCAACCTAATCTTCAATGGGATTATTATGATCGTCCTATAACTCTAGCCTGTCTGCTAGAGCAAAGTCAATACTGGAGAAATATAACATTGTCCAAAGGTTAAATGATCACTCCAGTTTCTCATGCACAATCTCTTCAAATAAAAATACTCTCTCTTAATTTTTTAAAGAAGTTTTGAAGAGAGATGGTAGCAAAGGGGGCATGATTTTCATTCTTCTTAAACCCTAACTCTAATAGACACACCAACAGTAGTAGCAAAACCAAATCCTCATGGGTAGCAGCTACAGCAAAACTGGATATTAAGATGATAAGTTGTATTCCAGGGAACTCCAAAATATATGTGGGTGAGGACAAATCACCAACTACTGTAAGAACTGCACATTATCAGCATCTGTGCAAAAAGAAGTAGAAGGAAACATCAGAGAACCCCATAATTTAAAAAATATGAATCAGAAAGGCCAGTGTACCAACTTGAAAATAGCAGCTGAAACTGGAAGACATTTTACATATGCCAGCAGCAGCTGAACATAAGCTCTCTGCGGAAGGTGTGAAGGAGCTGTAGCAACATGGAAAATCTAAACAACTATGACCAAGATTTCCTTCCAACAAAAAAACCCACCCATGAGAAGAAATAGCTGGGGATCTAATTCAACTTACCATAGAAACAATAAGGGCAAGAGTAGGTCCAGATAAAAGTCCAGAGACGGGCTAAAAAGAGCAACATCCTATGATCCAAAAATTACACTCCCAGGTACACATATGTTCACCAAAGGACAGGCAGTAAAATCTTCTTAGGAACAATATTTGGGCATAAGCCCAAGCTGGAAACTACCCAATTGCCCCTTCACCACAGGATAGATAAATAAAGTACGGCATAGTCATAATAGTCAGTTTATATAATTGATTATTTTATGGAATGATAGCAAGTAATTATATGAACACAGAGACGTTCATGACAGCTTTCCTCATAATTGTCAAAAATGCAAATGATTAATATGGTATTGGTAAATATTTTTCTCTATTCATGAGATGGTAAATTATGAAATTTTTTTGATTTTATAAAACTTTAGCACTAAAAAATTCTCATTATACATATGTGAAGTTAAATGGCAGGTTATAAAACACTATTAATTGCAATCCCAATTCTGTTTAAAATTGCTAATAAAAGAGATGATAAAATGAGAGAACAAGAAACTGAAACCATTGAACTCATAAAAAGTCAAAAATACTTCTCTCAAAGTTGTGAATGTTTAAAGATTTTCAAATTTCCAAATTTTTATTATTTTTGTAATCAGAAATAAAACTTGATGCATCAGTAAATATTGTGCAAAAATACCTATTTTCCTTAGAGAATCTTAAACCCACAAATTTGTCTAGCTAATGAATTTCTATCCGTCAGTAGTTCTTTTATCTATGTTCTATGGTAAATTCCAGATACCCTCCATCTTTAAGGAAAAAGTGTGGGTTCCCATATCCTTGTGGCTCCTTTCTCTGTTTTGCTGTACCCAAAGAAGACATGGAAGCTTCTGAAAGCTTCCAACTAGAACACAGTGGGAAAGATTATATCAAAGATTATATTGACACATCAAACTTATCCAGATCAGAAATTTTGCCCACTGTCAAGCTTCACTAACAACATCAAAGAAACACAAAATAAGAGCGCAGGAAAAGCAGGGCGAGGGAGAGCCATTCCAAATGACTGCCTGAGTTCCACATGTCCTCACTGGACACCCTATCTGCTCCAGGGTAATAAATGAAAATAAGTTTTCACAGCAGGAAGATTTTAGGTAATGAAGTATATTATTTTCTACCATAAATAATTGCTTAGTTTATGTGACATTTTCAAGGAAGCCAGACATCATAAATCTATAGATTCTAAGAGTGTTTACCACAATTTATCCTAGATGAGAAATATTCCGTTACAAATATTCGACAGATAAGGACTCTCCTTCTAGAAAATATTAGGTCTAGTTTTTTGAAAGTAAATATCAGCATGTTTGCAAGAAAATTAAACAAGTTTATCTCCTTTTTTTCTTCTCTTTTGTGAATGTCACCCAAGAATTAGTAGAAAAATGTGCATAACAGATCAAGTGTTTTAACTCGTCTTTCCACAAGTTAGTTTTTAGCTAATGCCTTTTCTCTCTCACTCTTGCAAACTATTGACCATGGATTAAAGTCATGGCTGTGTCTATGGCAATGAAGGCTTTTGCTTACCTACCTAAATTCAGAGCTTTCCTGGTCTCCTGCTGTTGTAGAGACTGGTACTATTGTTCTGGCTCTGTCTCATCCCAACTGTTACCTTTGTGGTCACCATTGCAGGTCTAATCTCAGATATGGCTACTGTTTACTTCAGGTGTCTGTGTTACAGCCTTTCCTTTAGTGCTGTGAGCTTCATCAATACCTTCTCACGAGATCAGAGTGGTGAGCCCTAAGTATTTACTAGTGTAGAATCACTAGACAGTATCCCTTACAGCCTGCTTAGTGAGACATTAGAGTTGAAAATGATTCTTCATGGCCCATCTTTTTTTTGTTTGTTTTCTTCATTATGATGCTTTTAAAGGACCCCACCCCTTCACTTTGGATGGAGATGCTGACAATGAACAATTCATGGTAATGATGACAACGATAGACATAAATATATGAGTTAAGAGAGAAATTCACGTTGCTCTAGATATCAGGGAAGACTTTCAGTAATTAAAGGATTTGCCTTATTTGCTTATGCATTTACTCTGAATGTTGGCTCTCCAGTAGGAGATTCAGATATCATAGTTGATTATAGGTTGAATTTTGTCCCACAAAAATATACGTTGGAGTCCTCACCCCAGTACTTGTGGGTATGACCTTATTTAGAAATAGAGTATTTGCAGATATAATCAAATTAAGATGAGATCATCAGTTTGAGTCTATTCCAATATGACGGCTTTCTTGGTAAGAGGAAAACGGCATGTGAAGATAGACTCACAGGGAGAACACTTTGTGATAAAAGAAGCAGAGATTGGAGTGATGTAGTTGCAAGTCAAAGAATGCCAAGGATTGATGGCCACCACTAGAAGCTAGGAAGATGCAAGGAAGCGTTCTACTCTATCTACAGTCCCAGAGGGTACAAGGTCCTGACAACATGTTGACTTCAGAGCTCTAGGCTCCAGAAGATAAGAGAATAATATTCTGTTGTTTAAAGCCACCTAAGTTGTGTTAATTTGTTATGGCAGTACTAGGAAACTACTACATAAGCTGGTTAGGAACTCTAAGCCTCTGAGACAGTTTTATAATGCTGTGTAACAGGAGCAAAGTATCAATAATGACAAGAATTCTGAATGCATGGAACAAATCTGATATATCAGTACAGTAGTCTGGCTATTCATAATTCTGATAGAAATCAGACTTAAATTTATGAAAGAGGTTACTGGTTGTTAAGAAGGAGGTATGATTGTATTAAGCGAGGAGAGGCATATCCTGGACACAAATCATCCATCCAATAGGTATACAGCATCTCATACTTGTGAGATAGGATTGTGGTGCAGAGGTTCTGTTTGAGGCAATAGTGGTAGTTTCCAGCAACACAGAAAACATCAAGAGGCAAGCTACTTTTCAATATTCAGGTAACAAGCAAATATTGCCAACTTTCACCGAGTGACACATGTGATTCATTTCTATTTTTAAAGGGGGAAATGCTATGTCCTCTTCACCCTACATATCTGTGGTATTTGGGGAAAAAAAATGAGTTGATAATTATGTCCCAGCAAGCTAAGTGATACACAGTGACAGGCATGAAAAGGTGCTTATCCCACTCCTCTCCCAGCACCAAAGGCACTGTCTTTAGTGTCTAGCACTGTGCCTGACATAATAGCATCTGCTCCATAAATGTTCACTGACTTAGTGGGAACTTCTGCCAATTCTATTACTGAGCTACTCTACACCCATAACAGAAGTCTAGGAGAGTAACCTATTGATTTATTTACTCTTATTTGCCATTTTAAATTAAACCTAATGCATTCACGGAGAAACTGCACTGACTATGGCTATCTGATACATGATTCAGATTAATTGCTGCTGCAGTCATTCGTGAGTTTTGGCACTGTTTGTATTTTGGTAAGCAAAAGTAGAGGAATTTATTTTTGGCCATCTCCATCAATGTTTATTTGGACAACTAAATGAATCACTATAAAACCCCACAGTCAAAATGGTCGATGTGGTATGTTAACACACAGAGTCAGTGATTACCTGGCCTTATATTTCCTCTGGGTTTTTTTTCTGTTGATGCTATCACCTGCATCTTTTGATTGTAAGTATTTGGGGCATTGATCCAGTTTCGCTTTCAGTACATAAAGCTGATCTGAGCATCCAGAAACCATAACAATCAGCACTTTTTAGAAAATGAAACCATTTGCAAGGTCCTGAGTGATAGATGGCAATGAGGAAATGCATTTTACTGTAAAGTAAAATTTCAGCAGTAACTTTGCTTATAAATATGGTGACTATACTTACCTGTTTGCCTAGGAAGGTTCTGGGTAATACTAGATGCCTTGCTGTAATTATTGAGAGAATTCACTTTGATCCTCAAATTTTCCCTGTGTGATTGTAAATTGTATGGTCACTACACTTATTTTTAACACCTTTTTTGAAATTCAATAAGCAGACAGATTCTAGGAGGCTGGGAGGAATTACATGTAAATATTTACAGCCCTCCAGAAGCAGCATGGCAGAAAAGATGTAGCATACACAACAAAAGCTCAGCCAAGAGAACGATGGTTCAAGGATAGTAGGGTAGTTGATAGAAGAATAAGCAAAGAAAGCAGAAACAGGAGATTTTATATACTGGAAATAGTAAAAAAGTACCATGGTTAACAGTGTTCAAAAAATGGAATGTCAGCAAGATTTGGATGTAGCAATTACATAAGGTATTGTTTATTGCACATCTACTGTGTGCCAGAAATTAGGCTTAATGATTTGTGTACATTAAATACATTAAAATACATTAAAACTCCACAAAAATCCAGGAAAGACTTTCTGTCCATGTTTTATACATAAAAATGGAAGCAGAGTTAAGTAAGCTGTTAAATGAGTTAGATTGTGAGACCAATTTTGAAGCCAGATCTGCTTGGCTTTCAAAATTCTGTACTCTTATTAAATATTATATTCTATAACTTTTTTCCAAGCTCTGAGATTGACGACTTCTGATTCCAAAGCCTTATGCTTTATGTTGCATGAAGACTGGCAAAATGTCTCAGGATTTGTAAGAATCCCAGAGAGAGAGAGAGAGAAATGGCAGGTAACTACTTTTTCCAAGGCATAAAAGCAACAGGAACAAGGCTAGAACTGGGCACAAGTGGTTTTAATTTAATAATAATAACACTTCTACATAATGATAAAAGATACTCATTCCTCAGCAACAAATGACAAAAAGAAAGGAATATACATACGTATTTTTAGATATTAAATAAATATGTTTATTTTTTTCATCATGACTTCAGAATTTTGTTGACATTTTCATACAACAGACAATGGTATGGAGAATTTCTGTTTACTCGTAAGTTTTATATTTGTTTTTTAATATTGGTTTTATATTTATTGTATACATTGTTTTAAAATTATGTTTATAATTAATATTTTTCGATAGAATAAAAACATAAATTCTCTCACGGTCATTTATTCCTTCATCACTGTAAATGGTGAAATGTCAATCAGGGAAAATTGTCTGAAGGATGCAAAATATTGTTTCTCCGTATGTCTGTGAGGGTGTTGCCAAAGGAAATTATCATTTGAGTCAGTGGACTAAGAGAGGCAGACCCACCCTCAATCTAGATGGGCACCATCTAATCAGATGTTAGCGTGGCTCTGGCTCTCATAAAAGCAGGCAGAGGAACGTGGAAGGACTAGACTAGCTAGGTCTGACCTCCATCTTTCTCCCGTGCTGGATGCTTTCTGCCCTTGAACATTGGACTCCAAGTTCTTCAGTTTTTGGACTCTTGGACCTACACCAGTGGTTTGCCAGGGGTTCCCAGGCCCCCAGCCACAGACTGAAGTCTGCACTGTCAGCTTCTCTTCTTTTGAGGTTTTTAGGACCTGGACTGGCATCCTTGCTCCTCAGCTTGCAGGTGGCCTATTGTGGGACTTCACCCGGTGATTATGTGAGTCAGTGCTGCTTAATAAACTCCCTTTCATACATCCATATATTATTTATATATTTATGTTTCATATATACTTTATACACATAAGCCAAAAGTAATTCTATACAATATTGTAAATAATTTTGTGCATGAAACAAAGTTTGTGTAAGCAAACCATCAGAAAGCAGAGGTATCTCTGTTTTGGCCAACAAATCTGCACTCAAAAAGTTTGAGATTTGGAGCATTTTGTATTTTGACTTTTCAAATTAAGAATGCTCAACCTGTACTTCAACCATCGACAGCAGAGCTCACATCCTCCTAGTACTCACATAAAAAAATTCACCAAGATAGATCAAATTCTGGACCAAAAACTACACTTCAACAAATTTAAAGGTAGAAAAAATTACATAAAATATACTCTCAGGCCAAATGAAATTTAACCAGAAATCAATAACAGAAAGATAGCTGGAAAATTCCAAAATGTTTGTAGATCAAACAGCACGCTTCTATATGGCACATAGGTGAAAGAAAAAATTTCAAAAGAAAATTTAAAACTATATTGAACTAAATGTAAATGAAGATACAATTTATCAAAATTTGTGAGACTCCATGAAATTAGTGGTAAGAGGAAAATTTATAGCATCGAATTAGTATATTAGAAAAGAAGAAAAATCTAAAATTGATAATTTAAGCTTGCTTCTTAGAAAACTAAAGAAAGAAGAAAAATGTAATCCTAAAATGACCAGAAGAAAATAAATTAACAGAAATCAGAGCAGAAATTAACAAAATTAAAAACAGTAAAGCAATGGAGAAAATTAACAAAACCAAAGCTTATTTGTTAAAAATATCAATAAAATTGACAAACTTCTATATAGGCTAAACAAAAAAAGAGAAAAGATACAAATTACTAATATTATAAATAAAAGAGGAGTCATTTCACTGACATTAAAGAGATAATAAAATAATATTATATACAATTTTATGTCCAGAAAGATAGTTGGAACATTGATGAAACAAACCATTCCATAAAATTTTCAGAGAAAGTATGGCCCTGCCAACAATTCTATTTTGAATTTTCTAGGATTTATAATTGTGAGAAAATAAATTTCTGTTAATATGGGCTACCT
Source organism: Macaca fascicularis (assembly GCF_037993035.2). Lineage (NCBI taxonomy): Eukaryota > Metazoa > Chordata > Mammalia > Primates > Cercopithecidae > Macaca > Macaca fascicularis. The sequence goes on from NC_088387.1 coordinate 87,018,189, forward strand.
AGTTGGTGGTATTTTGTTATGTCAACTCTAGAAAATAAATATAAAGAACAAAGACCAATTGGAATTTGAAATTCAAACTACAACACCATTTAGATTAGAACCAAAAAATACTTAGGTACAGCCAGACGGGGTGGCTCATGCCTGTAATCCCAGCACTTTGGGAGGCTGAGGCAGGCAGATCACAAGGTCAGGAGATTGAGACCATCCTGGCTAACATGGTGAAACCCTGTCTCTACTAAAAATACAAAAAATTAGCTGGACGTGGTGTTGGGCATCTGTAGACCTAGCTACTTGGGAGGCTGAGGCAGGAGAATGGCGTGAATCTGGGAGGCAGAGCTTGCAGTGAGCCAAGATCACACCACCGCACTCCAGCCTGGGCAACCAAGACTCCGTCTCAAAAAACAAACAAACAAAACAAACAAAAAAAATAGGTACAAATTTAACAAAAAATTTATGACATCTACTTAGGAAAAACTTAAAAACTGAAAGAAAAGAAAAATCCACAAAGATCTAAATGAATGGAGAAATTCTCCATATTCATTTATAAGATGTCAGTTCTTCTCAAATTGGCCTATAGGTTTAATGTGAGTGAAGTTGAAATTCTAGCAAGCTATTTTGTAAATATTGAAAAACTGCTTCTCAAAAATATACAGAAAGGCAGAAGACAGAATAGTCTATACTAAAGAAGAACAAAGTTAGAGGACAGACATTACTCAACTTCAAGACTTACTATAAAGCCACAGTGATCAAGACAATGTCTGCTTGTGACAGAACAGACAGACAACATCTGAACAGAGAGCCCAAAAATAAACCCATACAAATATTGTTAACTGATCTTTGACAAAGGAGAAAAGACAATCCAAGTGAAAAAAAAATTGTCTTTTTGACACATAGTGCAACAGATGGACATCAACATGGAAAAAAAAAAATTCTCAATACATACCTTATGTCTTTCACAAAATTTAACTCAAAATGGATCATATACCTAAGTTAAAATCAAAACAATGAAATGCCTAGAAGGTATCTTGGAGAATACTGAAGTGACCTTGGATTTGAAAAGAGTTTTAAGATATAATACCAAAATAATGATTTATAAAGAAAAGTTGATAAGTTGGACTTCATTTAAAATTAAAAACTGCTCTGCAAAAGAAACTGGTAATAGAATGAAAGGACAAGCCACAGACTGGGAGAAAATGTAAAAAGGATGCATATCTGATAAACAACTTGTAAAGAAAATATACAAAGAACTCAAACCTCAGCAGCAAGAAAACAATCTAATTGCAAAGTGGGTAAAAGATCTGACAGAAACCTCTCCAAAGATATGCAAATGACAAATAAGTCTATTAAAAAAAGCTAACTATCATATGTCGTCAAGGAATTGCAAATTAAAACAATGACATATCCTTATGTACCTATCGGAGTTGCTAAAATTGAAAACACTGCAACACCACATACTGGCAAGAATGGCAAACAACAAGAGCTTGTATTCATTTCTGATGGGAATGTAAAAGGACACATCTACTTTAGAAGACAGTTTGGCAATTTCTCACAAATTAGTCTGTTATCACGCTGCTGATAAACACATACCTGAGACTGGGTAGTTTATAAAGGAAAGAGATTTAATGGACTCATAGTTCCACATGGCTGGGGAGGATGCACAACCATGGAGGAAGGTGAAGGAAAAGCAAAAGCACATCTTACGTGGCGGCAGGCAAGTGAGCATGTGTAGAACTCTCCTTTATAAAACCGTCAGATCTTGTGAGACTTATTCACTGTCACAAGAACAACATGGGCAAGACCTGCCCCCATGATTCAATTACTTCCCACCTGGTCTCTCCCACAACACATGGGGATTATGGGATCTACAATTCAAGATGAGATTCGGGTGGGGACACAGCCAACCCATATCATTCTGCCCCGGCCCCTCTCAAATCCCATGTCTTCACATATTAAAACACAATCATACCCTTCTCAACAGTCCAACAAAGTCTTAACTCATTTCAGCATTAACTCAAAAGTCCACAGTCCAAAGTCTCATCTGAAACATGGAAATTCCCTTCTGACTATGAGCCTGTAAAATCAAAAGCAAGTCAGTTAATTCCTAGATACAGTGGGGGTACAGGCAGTGGGTAAATACACCCATTCCAAATGGGAGAAATTGGCCAAAATGCAGGGGCTACAGACGCTGTGCAAGTCCAAAATCCAGCAGGGCAGTCAAATTTTAAAGCTCCAAAATAGTATCCTTTGACTCCAGGTCTCACATCCAGGTCACACTGATGCAATAGGTGGGTTCCCATGGTCTTGGGGAGCTTTGCTTCTGTGACTTTGCAGGTTACAGCTTCTCTTCTGGCTGCTTTTATGGGCTGGCATTGAGGGTCTGCAGCTTTTCCAGGCACACATGCAAGCTGTCAGTGGATCTACCATTTTGGGGTCTGGAAGATGGTGGCCCTCTTCTCACAGCTCCATTAAGCTGTGCCCCAGCGGGGTACTCTATGTGGGGGCTCCTACCCCACATTTCCCTTCTGCACTGCCCTAGCAAAGGATCTTTATGAGGGCTCCACCCCTGCAGCAAACTTGCCTGGATATCCAGGCGTTTCCATACTTCCCCTGCAATCTAGGTGGAGGTTCCCAAACCTCAGCTCTAGATTTCTGTGCTCAAAGCTGCGTGAAAACCACCAAGGCTTGGGACTTGCTTCCTCGGAAGCAATGGCCAGAGCTCTACGTTGGCCCCATTTAGACACAGCCAAAGCAGCTGGGACAGAGGGCACCAAGTCTTTAGGCTGCATAAGAAGGGATCCCTGGGCCGGGCCCAAGAAACCAATTTTCCCTCCTAGGCTTCAGAGCCTGTAATGGGAGGGGCTGCCATGAGGGTCTCTGGCATGCCCTGGAGACATTTTCCCCATTCGCTTGGTAATTAGCATTTGGCTCCTGGTTACTTATGCAAATTTCTACAGCAGACTTGATTTTCTCCCCATAGTATTGGTGTTCTTTTCCACTGCAATGTTTTCAAACTTTTATGCTCTGCTTCCTCTTGAATGCATTGTTGCATAGAAATTTCTTCCACTAGATACCCTGAATCATCTCTCTCAAGTTCAAAATTCCACAGATCTCTAGGGCAGGGGCAAAATGCCACCAGTCTCTTTGTATAGCAAAAGTGACCTTTACTCCAGTTCCCAAGTTCTTCATCTCCATCTAAGACGACCTCAGCCTGGACTTCATTGTCCATATCACTAAAAGCATTTTGGTCAAAAGCATTCAACAAGTCTCCAGGAAGTTCCAGACTTTCCTATATTTTCCTATCTTCTTCTGAGCCCTCCAAACTTTTTTAAGCTCTGCCTGTTACCCAGGTCCAAAGTCACTTCCACGTTTTCAGGTATCTTTACAGCAGTGCCCCACTACCTGGTACCAATTTGCTGTATTAGTCTGTTCTCATGCTGCTAATAAATACATACCTGAGACTGGGTAAGTTATAAAGGAAAGCAGTATAATGAACTCACAGTTCCACATGGCTGGGGAGTCCTCACACTCATGGCAAAAGGCGAAGGAAGAATAAAACCATGTCTTACATGGTGACAGACAAGAGAGCACGTGCAGGGGAACTCTGCTTTATAAAACCATTAGATCTTTTGAGACTTATTCACTATCACAAGAGCAGCATGGGAAAGACCCACCCCCATGATTCAATGACCTCCTGCTGGTTCCCTCCCATGACGAGTGGGAATTATGGGAGTTACAATTCAAGATGAGGTTTGGGTGGGGACACAGCCAAACCATATCGACTCTCCTAGCTGTTTAACCAAAATAGTTGAATATTTATGTTCATACAAAAATCTATACATGAATGTTATAGCAGCTTCGCCCATAACTCAGAAAATTTGAAAGTAATTAAGATGTCTTGCAACAAATGAACATATAATCAAACTGTGATAGGCCCATGCAATCAAGTATTGTTCTGTGATAAAAATAAATATGCTATCAAACTATGAAAAGATTATGCACATTATGGAGTTTAGTGAATAATAATGGATCAATGGTGGCTCATCAGTTATACAAATTCACTATATTAATGCAAGATGTTAACAGTGGGAGATACTTTGTACAAACATAGGGGAAAGGGAGTATATGGAAACTCTTACTTTTGACACAATTTTACTGTAAACCTAAAACTGCTCTATGAAACAAAGTCTAATTTAAAAAAACAAAACTGCTGTATAAAAGAAAGCCAAATTAAAAGAAGGAACAAAAATATTGTATAATCGTACAAATCATAGTGATCAGTATAAGCATCAGTATATTTAAAAGTCTAGAATTTCCCCCATATTTGAGAAATTTAGAAAGATAAATATTTTAATATGATTATATACTGTTTTAATCTGTATTATAACACAATATTCCATATAACATCAGAAGTTTTTATGATTTTACAGAGCTTTCCCAAAATGAGTAAGAGACTCTCATTATTATTACTTGACGGTATAGGACCACTATAGAGAACAACACAAATGTAAAGCTAGTTGGTTGAAACTATATATATATGTATTATATATAAGTGTGTGTGTCATATATGTATATACATATATATGACATATGTAAAAACACTATTTTAATTACCTACCATATTGTCATTTACAAAAGAATAGGAAATGGTGTCACTGTGGAAATGTTTGGGGAAAAAAAGTAATCAAATATTTTTTTCAAACTAATAATAACCTTAAGTAACATTATTCAACCTTTATATAGTAAGCGTCAGAATAAGTCCTTTCATGTATTATATGATTTAATCACAACAGTTTTATTTAAAAAGTACTAGTGTTATCTTCATTCGTGCATGAGAAAACTGAGTCTCAGTAACTTGTGTACTGCCATATAAAAACTAAATGAGAAAGCCAAAACTCAATCTAGCTTAACACTTATGTTTATCACCAGTATTTTCTATTGTTTCAAATCACTGAATGATCCTCATCTGTGGTTGTGGGAAAACTATCACTATTGTTATTTCTTTCATGGAATTGTCCAGTAAATTGTCCATTTTAAAGGATCAATAAAATAATGAGTTTGGTAGTCAGTAAAATGTCATTTGTATGGTAGGCTACTGACTTATAGTAATACATCCGTCACATTTACTCTTTAACTAGATGATGTTAGAGATAATTATATGGTTTATTTTGTCCAAATTAATTATTAAATAACAAAGGAGATAAAAGGGAAAAAGAGTGACACAGGAAAAAAAAGAGGAAAGGAGTAATTGATTTTTTGAATTCTGAAGATTCAATGCATGTTTGAAAGCTTCCACCTACAGATTTACACTTAAAGGATCTATCAAGAATTCAGAAAAAAATGTAACAGAAGTGAGCAAAACCAACAAAATAAATACATTAAAAAAAAGGAATTTCTGGTATAACTTTTATCTCAAAATAAAAAGAAATATACCTCCTTCCTTATATAAATTTCACTTTGCTTTCAAAATTATCTTTTATTGTGTTACTTAGGATAATTTTGTAAATCTAATACTTAGTAATGCTAAAGAAGAAAAAGTTAAATTCTGAAGCAACATTCATGAGATACGCAAAAACATAAGCAAAATATAAAATCCCTAAAGAAATTTAAGTTGTAATTTACCATTTTTTTGGTTTAAGATTTCCTTGGGAAATTTTTAAAGTACTTTTTATGTTTCTTAATATGTTCCATCTGCTACAGAGCTTTCAAATTGCTACAGTACAGTTGTAGAGAGAATGCCTTGGACCTTTCCAATATGTGACTTACACCCTGTAGGAAATTACCTTGTTGCTACGGTTCACTTATTAGCACTCGGTGGGCCAACAGGTCATGGTTTAAGGACTTATGCCATAGTGATAATTCATAACCAGTTCTCATTGCACTTCAGCATGGTTCTGGGTCAAAAACACCATTATCCTTCACTTCAAGTTCACACATGTTTTGACCTATCACTTTTACTTTGATAAATCTTCTCTTAAGAATAGAAAGTGCTATTTATCTTGGAAAGATACACTTACGGCTACAGACAGTGGATAAGAAACAGTATATTGAAATACTTCTAAAAATTTTAAAATGTATTCAATTTAGTACACACACACACACATACTGAAACACACACATCCTCAAAAACACCCTCAGGAATGCAAAATATATGGGAGACTATGAACAGTAGCTGAAAGCAACAATTCACATTCCCGTGTTTGCTAATAGTTATATAATGTGTTGTCTTCATTAAAGTCTTGCTCTTACCAACCCTTCTCAGCTGATGACACTGCATCATACTTTAGTGAGTAAATAAGAGTACTCACAGAGACACTCTCTTTCTTTTGCCTATGTCCATGCCCATGTTCTCTTTTTTCACTCTTCTTAAGACAAGAAAGCCCCTTGCTGCTGTCAGTGGAAAATCCCAGGGCTTTGGTAATGAATATCAAATCCTGATTCCTCACCTTACCAAGGACTTCAATCTTACATGTATTTCTTTTGCTTTTATCATGAATTTCTCTCTTTCTCTTTGTTCTTAAGGTTGACAATTTCTGATACTTTGAAAATCAACATGTTAAAAAAAAACACATCAATAAACAAACATAACAAATTTAGTTATTTTCTCTCATCTGCTACTATGTTGGTGTTCTTTTAGAGAGAAGAAAAAAAGGTAAGAGTGGCCTTTCTTTTCTGACTCCAATCTGTGCCCTCACACTTAACTAATATGAAAGGTAAAATGATAAAAATTCTAGGTTATAATAACATAGTGATAGAAATAGAAAATAGCTTCAAGACCTTGAGGAATATGAAGATTGCTTAAACAACACACACATAAAACTATGATAGAAATATTGATAAACTGGACTACACTGAAGTTGAAGGTGTGTGTTCATAAGGACTCTCTTATTCTAGACAGTTCTATGACACTCTTAGAATGAAAAGGCAAACTACAGAATGGGAGGATATATTTCCAAGTAATAAATCTTAAAATTAGTTGTATCCAGAACATACAAAGAGCCTCTACAAATCAATAAGGAAAAGACAGCCCAATAAAATTGGGGACACTTCACTAAAGGAACTATTCAAATGTAAAATAGCCATAGGAACATGAAGATTTGCTTCAGAGTTATTACTAATAAGAGAGTAAAAGTTTAAACAGCAGTGTAATGCCAACACCACCAATTCTCAGAGAGAAGACCTAAAATTAGAAGTGTTGACAAAGATGAGGAGCTACTTGAACTGTAGTACATTGCTAGTGGGAATATATCGACAATCACTTTATTTGTGTATCTATTTATCTTTTTTCTACCTTTATTCTAGGTTTGGGGGTACACGTACAGGTTTCTTACATGGGAAAATTGCTTGGAACTGAGGCTTGGTGTACAAATGATTCCATCACTAAGGTGGTGGGTATACTACCCAATAGGTAGCCTTGCAGCCCATGTCTCTCTCTTACCTTCCCATCTCAAGCAGTCCTCAGTGGCTGTTGTTCTTATCTTTGTGCCCATGTATATTCAGTTTTTGGTTCTCACTTAAATGAGAACATGAGGTATTTTGTTTTCTGTTCCTGTGTTAGTTCACTTATGATAATGACTTCCAGCTTCATTATTGTTGCTGCAAAGTACATTATTTTATTCTTTTTTATGAGTGTGTAGTATTCCATGGTATGTGCATGTGTGTGTTTATATATTATATATACAATATATATAATGTATATAACAAATACAGAAAATATTTTCTTTATCCACTCTATCATTGATGGGAATCTTGGTTGATTCCATGTCTTTTCACTTTAGAAAACTGACATTATCTCCTAATATTGAACCTACTTTGCGTAGATATATGCTGAAAATAAATGTGCCACCATTTATGCAAAAAGTATATACAGAAGCATTGTTTTAAATTTGAAACTCAAGTATATATCAAGTAGAAAGAATGAGTAAATCTATTTTTATATATTCATTCAATAAAACACTGTACAGCAATGAAAATTATGTCATACATACATTTCTTAATGTTAATGAAAACAGTGTTAGAAGCCAGAAATCTAATACATGCATATGACTCCAATTATATTTAATTATAAAAGGCAAGTACTGTGTGAACTTCCAACATCATAGATTTGTCTCATATAAATAATAATATAAACTCTGGGCATTATTAGAAATTGAAAATATTTGTGTGATCACCATCCGAGTCAAGGCTCCTTAATGTCCCACACCAAACATTATGTCTATGTTGTAAATTTCTCATCTTCATCAACAACTGAAGCAAGCAGCTAAAATTTCAAATTCCAAAGGCAAGGTCGTTGATATGCAAATGGCATGTATTGTGGTAGACATTGAAATGTCTCTATTATGTTAACCTCAAGAATTTCTATGAAGAGCATGAAAGGGGACCTAGTTAGCAGGAGAACCACTTCAGACTTAATGTAATTCTCTGTCTGTGATGGTTATTCAAGCCTTTCAATTCCCTCTCATTCTGTCAAACAAAAGTCACTCGAAATTATATGTCTGAAATGTTTTAGTGTTACTAGCATCCAGACAGGTGGCAACAATAAAATGTCTTTGCAAATACATGTAGCTTATCCTGTCTTCAATGTTTTATTTGACCTAGGCTTATTTCCAGTAGTTAATAAACAGCACCTTGGCCACCCATCTGAACCTAGCTAGGAGTTATGGGGACAGTGAGTACTTCCTCAATATGTCCTTTAGTTATAACATACTGCTCCCATTTTAAAAGTGGTAAAACTGAGGTTCAGTAAGATTTATAGTAAGTAAATGTTATATTTGATTTTAAAATGATTTCTCTTACTTTAATGCTTATACTGCCAATTATTACAAGCCATTTTAGTTATTCTGCATTTTATTTCTGATCTACTCTTTTATAGACATGAGATTATTCTGATAATTATGTTTCACAATATGTCTATTAATTTATCCCACCAATATTTATTGAGCACAGTTTGCAGACGTTGTTCTAGATGTTGAAGACTCAAAAGTAATATTTTTGCATGCTTGCAATTTATATTGCAGTGGCGAGTGTTGAAAGGAGAAAAATGTAAATATGACAAACAAAAATAAATTGTATTGAATATTAGAAATTGATACATTGTGAAAAATATGAGGTTAAAAGTATTGGAAATTCTGAAGACGGCATTGCAACATGAAATAGGGTGGACAGATGGATCTCTCAAGAAAGATGAAACTATACAAAGACTTGAAGAAGGAAAGGGAGTGAACTCTGCAGATATTTATGGAAAATATGTTCCAGTAAGGAAAAAAGATCTCAAGGCTGGAAGTTATTGGTATAGTTCTAAAAAGTAAACAGGAGATAAGATCAGAGATATAAAGGAGGGTGAAATTGTGAGAACCCTTTATACCATTATAAAGTGTTTAATTTTTGTTCTGAGAGCAATGGTAGTTAGGAACTAATCCTATGATATGATCCAATCTATATTTTAACGTAATTATCTGGATGTACATATATTTTAGGAGGACACAAATGAAATAAATGTGTTGGATATGAAGCTAGTTCAGCAGTCCAGGAGAGATTTGATTAGTAGCATTGGAGGTGGTGAATAAAACCTGGTCATGTTTTAAAAATAAATCAACATATTTCTTAATAGATTGGATGAAAGTGAGAAAAAATGGAATCAAAGATAAATCCAAGTGTTTTTACTTGGAAAAATTAAAGATGGTTGTCATTAACTGAGATGTTCAAGCTCATGAACAGAGCTAATTTGAGGAGACCAGCAGTTCATTTTGAGATGCAAGTTCAATATGGGAGTGATTCTGGTGACTAGGAGGTTGGGACTATGAATCTGGGCCATAGGAAAGTGGATTCTAGGTTTATACTGGAGGTATGAATTTGGAGATCAGCAGTATGCAGATGATATATAAAGAAATAGATGAGATTACCAAACAAGTGATAGTAGGTTGGTAGAGGAGAGATGTTTAACAACTTAGCATTTGGGCACCCAAAACTAGAAGACCTAGGGAAATAGGTTAAATGAGAAAGTGAGACTAAGGAACACTAAGAGTAGTGAAGAAAACCAGGAGTGTGTCCTAGAAGCCACATAAAGATCAACCTTAGTAAAGGCTTTTGCTGTCAAATAAAATTATGTCTGAGAATTGAATAATGGTATTAATGTGGGTTATTTGGAGTCCTCGGATAGCAGAGTAGACTAGAGAGATAGGAAAGAGTTAGAGTTAAGAGAGACTGGGAGAAAAGAGATTCAACTACAAACAGTAAATACAGAAAATTCTTTGAAGAAACTTTCCTATAAAGGGAAGAGAGAATTGGAGAGCTGAAGAAGACAGTGGGTTTAAGAAAAATATTTGTAATATTATATATTTATTTTAGGTGAGAGAAATAACAACACACGTCGATGGAAATTATAAGGGTAGAAGGACACCTAAATAATGTCTCAGAGAGATATCTGGTAGAGGAGGGGAAAAAAAGAGTGTGAAAGGGAAAACAAGCTGGTGATATTTGATCTTTCAACTTTATTGAGAACCTTTAGGGGAAAACCTTTAAGTGGCTATCTGTGAGTGTTGATTCTATAAGATTTTATAACAGCAGTAGTAGGTATTTATTGAGCAAGTACTGTGGACTAGGCACAGAGCTAAGTTTATTATACAATTATTTCAAGCAATATTCCTAACAAATTTAGGTAGTAGCTGAGATTATCTCTATTTTTAAAGAAATTGACGGATTATTTACTTATTTACACACATCTTGTGTCTTGGTTTGTTATGGCTGCTGTAACAAAATAGCTTAGACTAATTTATAAATAATAGAAGCTTATTTCTCACAGTTCTGGAAGCTGGAAAGTTCAAGATCAAGGTGCCAACAGATTCAGTGACTCTCGGCTTCATAGATGGAGCCTCTTGCTGTGTCCTCATATGACAGCTGGGGTGGAAAGAAACTCTAGAGCTTCAATCTCTTTTGTAGGAAACTAATTTCATTCATAAGGGATTAGCCCTCAGGACTTCACTTCCAGAAACGTGCTACTTTTTAACACTATCACATTATTATGTTACGACATAACAATTTTGTATTATAAAGAAATTGCACATGTATGTTCATCGCAGCACTACTTACAATGGTAAAGATATGCAATCAATCTAAATGTCCATCAGTGATAGACTGGATAAAGAAAATATGCTACCTATGCACCATGGAATACTATGCAGCAATTAAAAAAAAAAAAAGATCATGTCCTTTTCAGGGACATGGATGGAGCTGGATGGCATTATCCTCAGCAAACTAATGCAGGAACAGAAAACCAAATACCACATGTTCTCACTTATAAGTGGAAGCTAAATGATGAGAACACATGGACACATGGAGGGGAACAACACACACTGGGGCATTTCAGAAGGTGGAGGGTGAGAGGAGGGAGAGAATCAGGAAAAATAACTAATGGTTACTAGGCTTAATACCTGGGTGATGACATAATCTGTAAAACAAACCCCTATGACACAAGTTTACCTGTGTAACAAACCTGCACTTGTATCTCTGAACTTAAAATAAAAGTTTAAAGAAAAGATAAAATTAAAACAAAAATTTCTAGGGGTTACTAACACTCAGACCATAGCATTTTGGAAGTAACATAAATTAACTCTAAGAAAATACTTCTTATCATGCTAAATTGCTCTTTATCTTCTTGATGATAGTATGTTTGTTGTCTGGATCTCATTGGGACGGATCTTTGGTTCATGGATATTCAGTGCTTTTTCTGATCAATACCCTTGTAACTTTTAATTAGTTTGTTGTCCTTCTTGTCCTTCGTGTTAAAAATATGGCTTTGTGAGAAAGATGATATTTGTGGCACTCCCTACCAAGTCTGAAATTTAATTATGAAGCAAAAGCATAATCCAAAGGGGAATGGAAATGTAACTTTGTGATTAGAATAAAACTCCAGTGGAAGCCCAATTTGGCAAATGTTGTCAAGCAAAGAAGATGATGGGCTCCATGGTGAATTTGGATATGAGTAAAATCTTCAGTCTAATTCAAGTTCATTTGCTCCCCTTGGACATTAGTTCATCATATGACATTGGACCATGAATTTTCTGCCCATTCCCCTATTTCTAGAATCCCTTTCTGACTAATCCAACTAGTTTCTATCTGAATCCATACATGAGGATAATCTAGCTACAGCTTATCTCCCATTATAGTACAGACTACTCTTCATCCAATTGGTAGTCTGAGAAAATGGATTCTCTCTATTTAAAACTTTGCTCAGAGCAACAAACCATAGCAGAGAATCAGAAGTAGTAATGCAATAGCAGAATTGATTAAAAATTACTTTTATAGGAAGAAGAGACATGATGTATGTATATATGTGGCTAAATAGGCAGAATAAGAAGAGATGGGAGAAATTTTTATATTGAGTTCAGAAATGGTGACCTTACAGAGGCTTTAATTTATTCCAATTTCCAAAGACACACAGATATAAGTGCATTTAACCTGGCTCACAGATAATGATCCACTGAAGCTTGATATTCCTTAGTACACATCAAATAGGTCAGTCAACATTGTTTGGCTATGCCTTATCTGAATTTTATAAAACATCTTTAATGAGCAAACTTTCTTCTTCTATCATTTTCATTTATTTTCCCGGTCAAATTATGGTCTATAAAATGATGAGAACTGAGCGCTTAATTTTTGAGGAATTAATTAAAGGAAGACATTATAAATATATTTTAAAAGTGTAATAGGAGATAAATATTAATAATTAAAGTAAACAATAAAAGATACATGTCTATGACTAACTTTATCATGGCCGTAGGCCTTATTTTAATTTAAATTGCTTTTCAATTTAAATGAAAATGCTTTCAATCATAAATTTTCCCCTTTGCTAGTTATTTGTTAAGCAGCTAAATGAAATTTTAGTTACATTCTACAAAAGCTCAATCAACACTACAGTTATAAATCACCAGGCTGAAGCGAGGACATTAGTATTTCAAAGCCTCTCCTATTACTGTTTTTATAATTTTATTTCTGAAATATACATACAGATTTCATTACATTGCTAATTATTTCTATTTGTTTCATGTCCACAGAAAATAGAGTATCATTAAAAAATTTTAGGTTCATCTCTTTTATTAATTGAAAACTAGTGAAATTATCTGAATGTTTTAAGGAATATGCTTTTTTAATTATTGTATTTTTGTTGGTTATTGTCAATATTTTAGTTATGTTTGTTATTGATTAGTTAGTAAAATTCATTTAAAAATAATCCAAAACCATTTCCCAATATTGCCAAAAAATTGAATAACTATATATTTACTGGAAACATTTAGGATACAGTTGTAGATCCATTTAATGTAAAATTTTTCAAACTACTTCTCTAGTCATATGTCCTCTTAGAGGATAATATCTAGAATTTATATTCAATGGTGCATACGTCTAAATTTATTATAGCCTGAACAGTTTTACAAACAAGAAAAGAAAAACTGGCTTCATATAATTCAAAAGACAAGATGCAGACTCAGCTTAAAGAATATAAAATGCAAAGCTTGAAATAAAGCAATTGCTTTCTTTTGCAAAAAAAAGAATCTACCAATCCTTTTTTTTTTTTTTGAGATGGAGTCTTGCTCTGTTGCCCAGGCTGGAGTGCAGTGGCATGATCTCGGCTCACTGCAAGCTCCACCTCCTGGGTTCACACCATTCTCCTGCCTCAGCCTCCCGAGTAGCTGGGACTACAGGCGCCTGCCACCATGCCCGGCTATTTTTTTTTTTTTTTGTATTTTTAGTAGAGACGGGGTTTCACTGCGTTAGCCAGGATGGTCTCGATCTCCTGACCTCGTGATCCACCCGGCTGGGCCTCCCAAAGTGCTGGGATTACAGACGTAAGCCACCATGCCCAGCCCAATCTGATTGTTCTAAGTTTACCAACCTTCAAATGGCGGGGGGGGGGCGGAATACATTCTGGTGAATATCATAAAAAATTAAATCTGGGAAAAGGAGAGCTCAAATATTGCATAGACATTCTTAAAATGAGGATAATTTCTACTGTTGTATTATCTGGAATGTTTATTTAATTATAGTAATTTGTATGGCAAATAAAGTACTATGGAAGGTATTACATGAATATATGCATTTCTAACAAAAGGATACTACTATGCCCACTGCCATTATTTAACGGAAAACTGTTCCAGTCATTTTGAAAAGAAAAGAAAAACGTTTCTTAAAATCTTTTCTTCTGGACATTTGGGTCTCCATTTTAGCCTGAGTATCATATATTTTCTTTGTCATTTTTTTCCTCTCCCATGGTTATTCAACTACATCTTTCTGAAATGCATATTAACTTTAACTAGGGAAGTGAATGAAAAATATGAATTCAGAACAGTTGTAGTACTGTTTCTTTATAAGCTAGAGTAAGTACTGTGATAACTGCTTTACAGAATAGGTTAGACACTTGACAATGAATTAGGTGAAGCAGTGACATGTCATCCCATTATATGTAACAATTGCTATAGAAAAAAAAAAAACACCTTGTTTACATTCTAGGCATATTTGTCCTCAGGATTAGTAACCTAAAATAGATAAGGGAAAAGGGAAGAGAAACATTTATCTATGACTAATGGGTGTTGTCATTTTTAGCGAAAAGGCCATGTTTGTACTTTTCAGTAATAATAGAATCTATCCCCAACTGTCAGTGTTGAGAAAAAACAATGTCGTTCATATAAAATTCATAGAAATAAAGGGGTTCCTGTCATAATGCTTTCGAGAGATCACTGTCAAATCTCTGTAAGCCTTTAGTTTAAGTGCCATTTCTAGTCAACGGCGGAGATTTTTTAAGTGTTTCAGAACTGGCATTTTTCCTAGGGGTATATTGAATATTTCAGACAATTTATTTTTTTTATAAAAGACACTCTATTGCCAATTTTTGTAAAATGCCCTCCCACATTGTGTCATTGCAAATTACTTGTGGAAGAAAATACACAGAAAATTTTAATTGGTTTTGAAGTGGTAGAAAATGGGCAAAGATTGCCAGGATAAGGGCTTCATCAATAAGACAGTAAACCATATGAGAAATTACAGTGGGATGACCCTCTATTCTTATTCCCTATAAAGAAGGGTTAATTGTGAGTCAAAATTGTCCTGTGACTCCTCCAAAGGGATTATATTATGAAGGATGAAAATGATTCATTACTACACTGGAAACACACAAAAGAGCCATCCAGTTATGGTAAGATGAAAACTACCTCATAGGGAAATTCCAATATCTTAATCTCCTTCGCTAACACTTCCTAGTACAAATACCCATGTAAATTTGGGCTATTGTCTTTCTCACTTGACAACTTATAATTATTTATGTCTTTTGTAGTTGCGTGCCATAAAAGAGGTCTTTTCTTTCTTCCCGAAATACTTTGGAGTGGTTTCTCCCACTGTGCTTGGTCTTAGGTAGATTATAGTCTTGTAAGCAAAACATTTATGAAGTCATTATTTTTGTCACCTACCAATCCAAAAACAAAGTTGCCTTTTTAAATAACTAAAAACTATCCACAATAGTAGTCCCCTCTATATATGTCAGTTCTTGTTAGTATATGTATTTCAGTTTATTTATTAACCTTCACAATTCTTGTCGTAAGTTATTTAATAGCCACCAAATCAGATCAAGAGAATTAAATATATGCTGTGTAAATAAAGAGAAATGATTTGAAACTGAAATCAAATGGAGATAATGATTCTATCATTGTTGTATGTATAAGTCTGAGTCCAATCTAAAGACAGAAACCACAAGTAGTTTAAATGAAGAAAGTTTAATACAAAACATTATGAAACTATGACAGAGTAACTATATAACTATCAAGAGAACTTTAAAGAATTTGCTAGGACTAAAGAAGAGTATTCAAGGAGGAACAAACTTGAAAGGAAGCCTCCTCCTCTGGGTTGGGGTTCAGACTTCATTGGAGAGGATGTGGTTGTCTCCCATTGCATGGTAAAGTTCACATGGTTGTGGTAGAGTTTCCAGGAAAACAGGAAACAACTCTCTGGGGTACAGATGACCAAGGCTGGTGAGCACTCATGCAGAGGGTCTCAGAGTCCCACTGTAGGAATGAGGACTGTATAGTACATGGTACAAGGGAGACAAGCCCCTTCTTCCTGAAATGAGCCTCCAGCATCTTTTACTGACAAAGCTTAATATTGTTCTCACTGTAAAGAAGTCCTTAAATTGTGCAATCATTAAATCATGAAAGAGATACTGAAGAACGAACTCTTTGCTAAGAGGCAACACATTGATAAACTGGCACGCTAAGATGCTGAACACTTTTATATTTTGTCTTAAATATAAGGATTATATTTTTTACAATATTAGGTCAAACAGCACATCTCTGATTTTATTAGTTTTTTGCTTTGCTATTTTGAATTGAATTATTTCCGATAGGTGATGCAATGAAAGTTGAGACATTTTGCAAACTACTAAATTAGTAAATTGATGTTTCAGTGAATGCAATGCTTGTATAAGAACCATTAAATATAAAAACATAAAGATATATCTATTTCCTCTTATATAATTTTTCAGAAGTTGTTTCAGAGTATAGTGAAATAAGTCTAGAAATAACTTCTAACTTCTAGTACAGTGCTTTGTTTCTTTAACATGACTCAAATCACGGGTTGCTTGAAATTTAGTATTTGTTCTATGTTGACTCACCTTGCATATCCAAACACCTAAGAAATGGGAAGATAATTAACTGAGAAACCATTCAGCATCTATTATCAATGCAATAAACTTAAATAGATAATTTGAAATTCCACCATTTGCACTGAGACAAAGTGATATAAAGGAAATAGAGTTATTTTTGAAGCTGTTATCTGATATTGCATTCCACCTCTTCCATCTTAGCTGTTTAACCTAGAGCATGTTTTATATCATTGTGTGATATTTGAAATGCAAACAACCTTACATATGTATTTTTTTAAAAATAGTAGTTGGTGTAGCACTCATAAACTCTAGGAAATAGAATATTAATAGGATCAGTGAAGAAACCTGTGGGCTCTATTTCCATCCCTTTTACTTGTTTATATTGCAAAAGTGATGGCAAATCTGGATTTTGTGTTTATCATTATTTTACTTTTTGTTCTTACAGATTTATAGGGAAGAAACAGTCATTTCTAAATATGATTTACATTGTCCTTGTTAAAATTATCATAATATAGTTTCTACTTTTTAAAAATCTTGCCTCTTTCTAAGATTCAACTATACTAGTATATAACAGTTTGTTTATTTTTTTCTCATTTGTATAATATCCAATTGAGTGAATCTGAAACTATTTACACATGCTTATATACATGGTCATCGTTGTTTTTCATTCATTGTTCTAGGTTAGAATGCTGGTTTGAATATTCTTCTACATATTCCTCAGTAAAAAGGGGAAGATTCCAAATACTTTATTTACTTAGTGTGGGGAATACCAGGTTGTAGGCTATGTGCATATTATAATTTCAAAGAAACTGTACCACTATACACTTCCATCAGCGTGGTGTAAGCATCCCTGTTGTTCCACATTGTCCAGATGCCAGATATTTTATGAATCTAATAGATATGAATATGTGGTTCACTACTACACCTAATTTTTTTATTATAAAGTTTTCTGATTATCTCTTCATATATTTATTTGCTTTTATGATTTCTCTTATGTGGAATTCCTGTTCTATTTCTGGCCTGCTGCTCTACTTGTTTATTGACCTAGTTTTTATTTATTTAGTATGTGAGTTGCACAGTCTCCCGGTCGTGGGCTTGTTCTCAGGAAATAATGGATATTTTAGATAAATTGAAATCTGTAATTTTAGTTGAATGTATCAATTTTTTCTATTCCAATTATTGTGTGTTTTATAAAAATGTTCTTCTCTCTGTAAGGTCACACAGCTTTTTATTATCTTTGGAAAATTTTGCCATTATTTTTACACTTGAAATTCAGTAGTACCAAATTGTATTTATTATATTTTGTCTATATGGATAACTAATTTGCTCTGCACTATTTTTGTGGGGTTCAGCCTTTCTCAGGAATGTGCAATGTATCTTTATAAAAGTGTTAATGTATGCGTGAACCTGTTTCTTAGCTCTTTATACTAGTTTATTGATAATTTTTGCTATTATTTCACCTGTGCCATATGATATAAATTACTCTAACTTCATAATGTTTCACTAATTGTTATAAAAATACATAATATACTTTTTCTAGGTTTACTTCATTCTAAGATTTGTACATTTTTCCATTTACATTTTAGCAGTAGCTGGTCAGTTTCCTTTAAATACTGAAATTTTGACTGGAATTACATAGAATCTGAAAATCAATTTGAGCAAAATCAACCATCTTAATGTAATAAGTCTTTCTTTCCATGAAGAAAATATATGTCTTCACTTATTTAAGTGTTTTAATTTTCTTTTAATAAATTTTAACATTATCTATATTAATATTTTGAATATATTTTCTTAAAATTATGCTTTATTTTTGCTGTTCTGTTTTTTTTTGTTTAAATTATCTTCTTTCTTCTGGACATATAGTTGATTTTTATATATTGATTATAGAAATATCACCCTGGCAAAACTCTAGCATTAATTTTATCCATCTGCCTATACGTAGTTTTTTAAATGTTCTCTATATAGTTTTAACTTTTCTTTCCAAATTTTTCATGTTTTTTGTTTGTTTACCTACATTGGAGAAGATTTTCAAAATACTGAATAAGAGTTTTAATTTTGAAATTTTGTTCTGACTTTTAAAAGATATTTTTTGTGTTTGACCATGGAAACAATATTTATAAGGTTTTTCTAGATACTATTCAAGGGTTATTGACATGGTCAGGCTTTCTGTTCCCACCCAAATCTCATCTTGAATTGTAAGCCCCATAATCCCTCGGTGTCAAGGGAAAGACCAGGTGGAGGTAACTGAATCATGGGACGTTTTACCTCCATGCTCTTCTTGTGATAGTGAGTGAGTTCTCACGAGATCTGATGGTTTTATAAGGGGATCTTCCTTCTTCGTTCTGCACTTCTCCTTTCTGCCACCTTGTGAAGAAGGTGCCTTATTCCAATTCACATTTCACCATGATTGTAAGTCTCCTGAGGCTTCCCCAGCCATGCAGAGCTGTGAGTCAATTAAATCTCCTTTGTTTGTAAATTACCCAGTCTCAGCCAGTTGTTTATAACAGTATGAAAATGGAATGATACACTTCTCTGCAAAGAGAGTAGATAATTCCATTCCCAGTTTACTAAGCAATTTTAAAACATGTATTTATATGAATTTTAACAAAATGTTCTTATTTTAAATGCTATTTATTTGAGAGTTCTTTCTTTTTCATGAACAAATTTCCAGAGGTTTGTTTATATTATTAATTTCCTTCAAATATTGAATTCTGTTTTTGTTAAACCTATGTCCGTGTATTCTGTTTATTACATATTATTCCTATCTTCTCAACATTTTTCTTTCTCCCTTCTTTATTTTTATTCTGTTGTTATACAGTTGAAAACATACCTTACTAAATATGATCATATATCATTTTCTAAGTATATAAGAATATATGTATTTATCAAACTATTGCATTTTCTGTGTTTCACAGTTTTTATCTGTAACTGTTAAATTATTATTTTGTTACATTGTTATTTTCATCATGATTTAGTAAGTAATGTATATACCACAGGACTCCAATTGAATTCCACTTACCTGTCCTGCTTTTTGGATACTGTCTCCATGCACTTAGCCCTCAAATTTTAGGGCTCATCTGTTTCTTCTCTCTCAGGAATTGCTGGCTTCTATTGCCACATGCCCAATGTCTTGAAGATTGTTATGTGAAGTGGAAGTAAACCTGATTCCTTTTACTTAAGATTTTCTAGAATCACATGTCATATCATAATGTTTTAAAATATTTAAAACCCACCAGAAAGCTGATAATTTAGAGAATGCTAAAGGAATTCGAACAAGAAAATGATTAGCCCCTCTGTGTAAAGAAAAAAACTAAGTTTGCTTTTATTCTGAGAGGAGTAGTAAAATACGGTTGGAGATACTATAGATGAAGATTTTTTTTAAAAAAAGGTTGAATTTTTGACAACTGTCTAAAGACTAAGTGCAGCCTAGCATATTAGTTTTAGGAACCCTAAGAGAACTACCTAAAGTTCCATTTTTAAAGGTTAAAATCTGACCATATTCTCTCTATAAGAAAAACATTTTAAATATAAAGATACAGATATGCTGAAAGCAAATGGATGGAAGAAAGATATACCATACAAGTGGTAATAATAAAAAGAAAGCAAAATGGGTATAAATTACATAAAATGGATTTCAAGACAAAAAGTACTACATAGACACAGTATAAATTTCATCTGGATAAAAGTGTAAATTCATAAAGAAGAAATATATGTGTGTGGGCTAATAAATAGGTGCTTCATGAAACATGCCATAAAAATAACAAAATTAAATGGAGAAATAGGAAAATGCAAAATTATGACTGGAGATGTTATCAGCTGTGGTAGACAAAATTCTAAAAACTTTCCAACATCATTCCTGTCCTCTGCTAAATCAGTCAAACACTAATCTAATTATTGCTACAAAGTGACTTTGCAAATGTAATTAAGGTTACTAAACAGCTGACCTTAAAGTAGGGAGATTATCCTAGACTGTCTAGGTGGGCCCAGTTCAGTCACACGATACCTAAAAAGGAGAAGAGGAAAGCAGAAAAGTAAGCCAGAAAAAAAGCGTAAGAAGAGAAAGAAAGAGAGGAAGAGATGGGGATGATGCCCATGGGAGATCAGAAAGATTTGAAGCATGAAGAAAACACAAACTATTATTACTGGATTCTGAGATGGAGGAAGGAAATCCTGAACTAATGAATGACTACAAACAACTTCTGACCAGCAGCCAGCAAGCAAATGGGGAAACTCATTTCTGCAACAGAATGAAAATGAATTCTTCCAAGAATCTAACTGAGCTTGGAAGGAGATTCATACTGCGAACACCCAGAAAGGTGCACAGCCCTGCAGACACTTTCCTGTGGCCTGTGAAACCCAGAGAACAGAAATAGCTGAGTCATGCTTTACCTGGACTGAGGAACTACAGAGCTGTCAGTTAATAAATAGGAATTGTTTTTAAACCACTAAATATGTGATAATTTTTGACAGCATCAATACAAAACTAATTCAATATATTTTCTAAGCAAATGATAAAGCAACCAGAGAAATAATTAGAAGAGGCATAGGTCTGAAAGACACAACCACCACCTTTACTTAATAGATATGTGTAGAGCAATACATCCAAAACTTGTAACATACTTGTTGTTTGTGGATACACATGGACTATTTTCTAATTTAGACCATATTGTGGCCCATAAATAAGAGTAAAGTAGAAAAGATTAAAATTGAATATCGTGTTCTCTGAACACAATAGTAAGACTACTAGGGAAACCCCGATTATTTGAAAATTAAAAACATAATTCTAGATAATTCATGAGTCAAAGCAGAAATCATAAGAAAAATAAAAACATTTTTATAACAATATGAATAAGAAAATATCAGTGATTCAAAAGAAATTTATAAAGATGCATGTTTAAAGAAGAAAGTTCTAAAAATCAATAATCTAATGATAGAAGTTCCCACCTCAAAAAACAAGAAAAGAAATTAAACACAAAGTAAAAAAAAAAGGAATATAATAAAAAATAGACAATGTTAATGCAATTAAATTGATTATTGGTAAAGATCAGTATGATTAATTGGCCTCTGACTGGTCTGATAAAAATACAAAATCTAAAATACAAAATTACCAATATAAGTAATGCAAGAGAATGTCATGACAGATCCAGCAGGTTAAATCATAAAATATGGGATCATGAAAAAGACTGGATAATATGAGAATATTATGAATAAACTGTGCCAAAAATTTTGAGAATCTACATGAAACAGAAAAATTCTAGAAAGATACACAGTGCCAAAACTGACTCAGAAGGTGATAACAAACAGAAGTCTAAATATCTATGCCATTTAAATACATTGTAATAAAAACCTACTAACAAGTAGGAAACAAACAAAAGTCCTGGCCCAGATTGTTTCACTGCTGAACCCTATCAAATATTTAATAAATAAATAATATTCACCTCAAAAGGATTTTAGAAAATATAGTTAGAGGAAACATTTTCCAACTCATTTTGTTAGGTCAGCATTATTACTCTGATACCAATGTCAAACAAAGACATTAACAGAAATGAAAACATTTTTTAAAAATCCTTATAAAATGTTAACAAATGAATTGTAGCAGTTACTTTAAAAAGATAATGAATCATGACCAAATATGGTATATTTCAAATATTGAAAATATTCTATTAACTTTAGAAAATTAATTACCATATTTAACAATATTAATAAAGTGATATGTAAATGAATGCCCAATAAATATTTGATGTAATTCAAAATCTATTCATGACAAAAACCTCAGCATACTAATAATTGAAGATAACTTGAATTTATCAATGGACAAGGGCATCTATAATTATAAAACCGTTATATAATCATACTTAGTGGTTAAAATCTGAATCCTCCAAGTCAGGGGGAAAAATGCAAAAATGTTTGTTCTATTTTCATTCAGCATTTAATAATAATTCTTAGCCAGTGCAATAGAGCAAGGTAAAAAAGAAATGTCAGCTGGCCGTGGTGGCTCACGCTTGTAATCCAAGCATTTTGGGAGGCCGAGGCGAACAGATCACCTGAGGTTAGGAGTCCGAGACAAGCCTGGCCAACATGGTGAAACCCTGTCTCCACTAAAAATACAAAAATTAGCCGGGTGTGGTGGCAGGAGCCTGTAATCCCAGCTACTTAGGAGGACGAGGCAGGAGAATCGTTTGAACCTGGGAGCCCAGGAGGCAGAGGAGAGGTGACAGTGAGCTGAGATTGCACCACTGCAATCCAGCCTGGGCAACAGAAACAGACTACTCCATCTCAAGAAAAAAAAAAAAAGGAAAAAGAAAAAAAAGAAATGTAATACCAAACAATTGAAACAAAAGAAAGAAAATTGTTTTATTCACAGACTGTATAACTGTTTATATGGAAAATCCCAAGGAATCTACACAAAAACCACCAGCTCTTATATATGAACATGCAAAGATTTTCAGATATAATATTAGCATTCAAAAACAAAGTTTCACTGAAGGCTAATGACAAAAAATAATA
Source organism: Macaca fascicularis (assembly GCF_037993035.2). Taxonomy (NCBI): domain Eukaryota; kingdom Metazoa; phylum Chordata; class Mammalia; order Primates; family Cercopithecidae; genus Macaca; species Macaca fascicularis. Next base: position 87,041,335 of record NC_088387.1, read on the forward strand.
AAAGTTTAATTATTATTAGTATCTAGAAAAATATACTAGGAATAAACAACACAAAATATATAAAATTGATAAATGGAAAACTAGAAAACATTGCAAAGAGAAATAGAAAAAAAGTAAATGGAATAAATACATCATGTTTGGGAACTGAAAGATTCATTATTGTTGAAAATGGCCACTCTGTCCAAATTGACCTGTAGATAGAATTCAATCCCAATTAAAATTCTTGTAGGCTTTTTTGTGAGAGGTTGAGAAGCTGATTTTAAAATTTACATATTAGCAAATTATTTAGAAAAGTCAAAAGAATCTTTGAAAAGCAGAACAATTTAGAGGACATTTCAAAATGTAGTAATCAAGACAACCAAATCCAGACAAGGCATTGGCCCAGTAGGGAAATGGAAAAATATAAAATCCAGAAATAGATCTATTTTTACATGGTCTATTGATTATTTGCAAAGTGATGAAGACAATTTACCAGATAAAAGAAGCTTTTTCAACAAGCGGTGTTGGAATAACTGAATATTCTCTTTGGAAAGAAGGATAAATGCCAACATTTCCCTTACATCATGCATTTTAAAAACCTCAAGATAAACTGTTTATCTATACTTAATAACTAAAATTGTTAAATTATATGTGAAAATATGAAAAAAATGTATTTCTTCATTCTCACACTGCTATAAGGACATACACAAGACTGGTAATTTATAAGGAAAATACTTTTAATGAACTCACAGTTCCACATGGCTTGGGAGGCCTCACAATCATGGCAGAAGGCAAAGGAGAGGCAAATACCTGTCTTACATTCTGGCAGGCAAGAGAGCTTGTGCAGGGGAACTCCCATTTATAAGCTTGTCAGATCTCGTGAGACTTATTCACTATCACGAGAACAGTATGGGGGAAACGTCTCCTGTGATTCAGTTATCTCCACCTGGCCCTGCCTTTGACACCTGAGGATTATTACAATTCGAGGTGAGATTTAGGTGGGGACACAGCCAAACTATATCAACTTTTTTTTTTTTTTTTTTTTTTGGTTTTCAGATAGGCAAACAACATTTCTTAAAGAGAGAACAACAGGTACGAACTATTAAAAAATACATAAATTTTACCAAAATTAAAAACTTTTTCTCAAAACAGCTAATAAAATGAAAAGACAAGTCATGATTGAGAGAAGTTATCTACAAATATACATCATAAAAAGGCTTATATGTAGAACATATAAGAGACATTTACAACTCAATAATATCAAAACAAATGGTTCAATAGAAAAGGGCAATCATCTTAAACAGACACGTCACAAAAAAATATCTATATGGACAGTAAGCACATGAAAAGTTACTCAACATCATTAGTTACCAAGGAAATGCAAAATATGACCATATGACTATGTCAGTGGAGGCAAAACAATTATTCAACAAAATTTGGTACTTATGAGTAATAAAAGTTCTTAACACACTGGAGTAGAAGAAAATGTATTCAGTTTCATATAGGGAATCTATCGATACCTACAGCTAGCAGACTACTTAACAGGGAAATAATAAGAGATAGGAAAAAGGCATGAATATTTGTTAATACCACTTGATACTTGAGGTCCTAGCCAGTACGATAGGTAAGAAAAGGAAAGGAAATGAATACAGATTAAAATGAACAAGGCAAACTATTTCACTTGTAACATAATTGCATTTGTAGGAAATTCTAAGAAATGTCTTTTAAAAACTTACTAGACTAAATTAACAATATTGCAGGATACAAAGTCAATATAAAAATGAATTACCTTTCTGTGTGATAAAAATGAATGACTGGAAAATAAAATTAAATATATATCATTTACCACATTATTCATAGTAATAAAATATACCTTTCTTATTTACCTAAATTGATTAATGTACCATTACTTTGGATTTTGTTTAACATTCATTTGCAGTGAAAAGTGTTTTAGGCTTGGAGAGTGCTCATGTCTTTCATGTATAGTGTTAAACTTTATGAGAGTTATAGGTCCATAGAGGGGCAGTGTTTATTTCTCATAGAGTTTTCTAGATTATTTCCCAGGGACTCTAACCCTGACATTCTGTCCCTTTGCTTGGCACTTAGGGAAACTCCTCAGCCGACATAAGGTACCACCTGTATGACCCTGTTATAAGTGTTCGACGCAGACAGAAATTGCAGTATTGTAGCAAAAAACACTCAGGAAATCTAAATCTCCATGAAGATAAGTATTTTTGTATCTTTGTTTCTTTGTTTTCCTCCCATATTACAAGTGTCTACAATAATATCAGACGTATTTTGGGTGCTCAATATTCTTTAATTAGCAAATAAGTGCAGAGATAAACATGGGATTATTATTCTTTTCAGAAGGGAGGTCTGGATGTATGAACTCTTGAAGGATATTTTTTTATTTAGAGTATGGAGCTGAAGAAGAATACAAATATATTTATATATATTTACTGCTTCAATATATACTAATTATATATATATTTACTTCTATATATGTATATGTACATGTATACTATAGTAGTAAGTATATCTATAGACAGAGAGACAGAGGGAGAAATAATTTCTTTTCTGCTTGATTGTATTAATATGATCAATTTAAGGGCATCAGGCCACAGAATATTTTCAATCTTGTGGTCTGGTAAGGTCAAGAAGAGAGAGAGTTTACCACTAGGGGCCAGAAGTTTCACTGCCTTCCCCCAGAGAATTTGTTCTGAGTCACAGTGATTGTTATTGCCTAGTAGCATTGGTGTCAAGGTGAGGCCATCCTTCTTCAGTATATCAATCTTTGGGAGTTAATCAGCAGCCACTAAACAGGTTGTTTCTGGAAGCACACACACAAAAAAAATGAAAAAAAAAAAACCGTCAGATATACTCATCTCAGCATTGTTGACTTTTTCTGTCTATACAAATAAATTTTCTAATAACTGAATGCAAGGTGAGGAGATTAGGAGTAGATTTACTCTGAAGAATTGTTTTACACCCTTTTACTTGTCAGAAATGAGCAGTCAAGATAAGCAAACAAGTCTGAAAAGATCTAAGAGGCATCCTTGGGGAACTTCAAATTCACATATATTCAGAGGAGGTAAATAGTCAAAAGCAAAGTCAACAAACTGAGCAATCCTCTTAATTGCAGTGTTATGTAATATTTAGTACATGCTTATAATTATACTTTAAATATATAAATATATGACTTTTCATGTTAATATACTTTATAAATAAAATGTGTATTATTGTCTCACTATTATAAAATTATTTTTATCTGTTTTTTCTTGATTTCTCTCTGTTTAGGATATGTGAAATAATAGTCATCAAATAGTAATGATGGACGTTACTTCATTATGTATATAGGGATGTTTTTAACTTTGTTCATTGTATTTTTATATTGTTAGATATCTTGCAATCCTATGTGTATTTTTTCAAACAAAAATAATGCCAGTATTCTTTAAAGTAAATATATAAACTTAAAGCAGAGTAAGCCTACAACTAATAATATTTTTTGATTCTAAAACAGCAGCAGCAATGATAATAATAGCCACTAATGGCAGCAATAATGCATAGGAGTAAAATTTTAAACAGATTTTTCTCTGAGAACACTCATTAAAAAGCAAATGATAGGCTTATCATAAAGAATGAATGGATGCAGAATGGCATAGTCTGATTTATTGACTATTTTAATAGTTTACAGAATAGACTATATAGATTTTATAGTCTAAAATATATTTCTGCCAAATATTTATTGAGTGAATGAACAATAAACATATACAAGAAAGTAAAGGAGTTACAAAAATGAACCTCAACTCTGTCATTAACAAGTATATAATTAAATAGAAAAGCTAAGGTCTATTCAATATTAAATGTAAGTAGAGTAGAGTACAGAGAAGGGTAAAATTATATATTGTTGAAGAAATTAGGAATGAACAGGATATAGATATATTGGGATAAGTCAGGAAATGCTGATAACTAAAAAAAAAAAGGCCTATATGTGGCAAGTACTCTGCATATATTATACATGTAATCTCCACAACTAATTAATATGGTTATAATCTGTCTTACTTTTAATTGCTGCTGTGACAAATTACCCTCAATTTGAGGCTTAAAACAATACAAATGTATTATTTTAGAGTTCTGTATGTTAAATGTCCGGGGTGGGTTTCAAGGTGTCAGCAGGAATGCATTCTTTTCTGGAGGCTCCAGCGGAGAATCCATTTCCTTGACTTTTCTATCTTCTAGAAGCCACCCATAATCTTTGACTCAGGACGTCCTTCTTCCATTTTTAAAGCAAGCAACACTGAATTTCTTTGATTATTCTTCCATAATCATATCTCCCTCTGACTCCAGCCAGGAAGAAGTCTTTGATTTTAAGGTATCGTGTTATTAGACTGAGACCACTAAAATAATCCAGAATAAGCTCCCTAACTCAAGCTCAAGTTCCTTAACCTAATCATAATTGCAAACTATATTATGCTTTGTAAAAACACATTTCCAGATATGTGGGATTCAAACAACGAATCCCTTGTTGGGGACCTTATTCTGCCAACCATAGTCTGCCCTCTGGCCCCAAAGATTCATGTCAATTCCACATGCAAAATATATTCATCCTAGCTCAAGATTTCCAAAAGTCTCAGTCATTACAACTTAAGTCTGAAATCTCATCTCAATTTTATCAGCTATATGGCCTCACATCTCATTATATAAATTATCTAAATCAGATATGTCAGGTGTGAGTGAGATTTTGGGTCTGATCCATCCTGGGACCCAATTTGTGGACCTATGAAACTCAAAATACAAGTTAGCTCTTGCCAAAATACAATGATGGGACAGTCACACAATATCAGTAATAGATATTTTGGGTCAGATAATCTGTATTTTCTTTTACCATAAAAATAAATTTCCCTTGACCTGTGTTTCATATTTTAAACTTAATATTAATATGTATCTGCTCTCCCAATACAGGCCATAGATGAAAAAGCAATAATATCTGGGCATTATTTTGTATGCCAAGAACCCATAAAAACAATCAATTGCTATATGAGGTTTTAAACAAGAAAATTCTTTCCTAGTTTTAGAGTCAAAGTGAAAGGTAAGCATGTCTCCTTTTATTTCTTCAGATGCCTCCTAATATTCCTTCTAGTCTCATTCGTTTCTGTTAGCGTCATGCGAGGAAGGTAAAACTGAAGAAGATGCTGTTATATGGTTGCAATAGAATACAGAGATTTTGACTTATATAAATCTTGGTCAGATTTAATCCTTTTGGAACCAGGCTTGAGAAATTGCTGCCTCTGCTCCCATGATGGTTGTAGCAATAACAAAATCAATAAACCTTTCTAAGATGCAGTAAGCCAACTGTCTTCTTTGTTACCTCAGAATGCTGAAGTACTGCAGGGGTGGGACACACACATTCTAATAAACAATATAAATTAGGTAATAATGTCATATTTTATATCTTTATGTATAATTATCGTATATGGAACAATTGTGTTCTGTAATGTTTACTACATTTACAGAGAGTGGGCAATTATATTTACATAAACTTAGCTTATAATTAAAATAGATTTTGCCGCTATAAAGTGTAATAAATAAAAGAAACATACTTTGGCTTATTCCTCTAAACTGGAATGTTTTTATTTGACAAAAAATACTTGTCACTATTAGAATTACTAATCCATTCGGCTTAAGAGCAATTCTAAATGTTCCACCCAGAGATGTACCCAATATTATGTCTTTTTCCTCACTTGCCTCTTTATAAGAAGTGTCTTCCTTTATCCTTAGACTCCATTAACCAACCTCTAAGGAATGCCTGAGAAATGCCTTTCTCTGTGATCAGAGGCTAACTTCAGGGATTCATAGAAATCACTTCAGCTATTTGCTGTGGGTCTCCACCACTTTCATTGCTGGGTTGAGCTACCCTGAGAAACACCAAAAGGCAATCCATGACTGTGTCTGGCAAAAATACTACACACCCTTAACTCTGACATCCTTCTGCAGATTTAAGAAGCCACGTATGCTCAATCACCCTCCTGCCTCCCTTCAAACCAGGGTTGCTCTTTCCTTTGAGTGTTTTCCTTCCTGAGTTATGAATGGAGACTCAATTTTTCAGTTTCCTAACATCAATTTTAAATATCAGAGAAAAATATGAATGAATAAAAATTAAAATATTTTGATACTTGATACTTTAAATATCTGTCTGGTATATTAGCCCATTAACGGTCAGGAAGAGAGTGTTATTACATTGTTAAAGCATTAGATAAAATTCTAATAAAGACAATCAAAGTAGTAGCTTCCACATGATTTAGTAAATGAAGTTGCACCACAACAAATTTACTCTTATTCACTGAAAATCTACCAAAAAGAACTTGATTTCAGCTCAGGTTACTGGCTGAAATCTTCCTCCTATGGATCAATAGGTTCAACCTGAATTCCCAAGCATTCTCCTTGATGTATAACTTTTCCTATTGATGTATACATCACTTTGACTTTCAAAACTAAGAGTCAGGTTATACTAAAGACAGATGCTTGCTGTTACTTAGTGAATTTGTTTTTATCAGATTGTCTGTTACCTTCTGGTTACAGTGGATCAGCTTTCATTTCAATTTAAATAAGTATGTCTATGGCAGAATACAGAATGTACTGGTGGTACCAAGTCCTTTGTAATGTTTTCCTTCTACGTGATGCACATTGTTTCCTGTCCATGAAATCTTCATTAAATGGTGCATTACCCTTAAGAAGATTTGATAACAGATCTCATCCTGCCCCTTATTGCTTACTGTTGAACACTTCATTCAAAATTATTGAAATAGTAATACATGTTCAAACACAAAAGATTAGTGCATAATCTATAGCCTTAAAATACATATATTATATATACACATATATTTATATAGTTATTTGTTTACTTTAGAGGGAGAAATAAGACAAAGATATATTGTCAGTGAAGAATCCACAGCCAGAGATTTTTACCCTACATATACTTTTGCTAGAGAAGATTGCCCTCTGCTGTTAAAAATTTGTGACTGTTCAGTTGAGTTGATTGGCACATTTCTTGAAAATATTTATCTTTATTATTCAAGAATTTTCCTCAAAAATAATCTTCCTCAGAATAGAAACATGTTATTATTGAATATAAAAATATTAGATAATGAGTGATCTCCCTTATTCAACCTTATGAATATTATAATTACCACCTTGGTAAATATTGCTAAGGAAAATATTATTTTAAAGTCTGACTTGATACTGGTGTTTGATATTGATATTGGATATTGAACCAATCTAATATATATACTGAAGTTTCAGTTTTGGTCTTTGTTAGAAGAATTCTACCAAGCTATGTGTGAAGAGGGAAAAAGATCCTAAACTTAATACGGATAACATCCAAGTTGTTAAATTTTCTCTCTGCTTCTATTGCGATCAGAAATATGTGATTGCTTGACTTTTGATAGATACTGTTGGCAATTTATAATAAAATATAATTTCTCATTGAGAAATAAGGAAATGATAGTTGAACATGTGGGAACAAATCTTCCTGTTGCCATGCTGCAATGAATTTGAGGTTGATCAAGCTTGCTTGGTTATGTAGCAGTAGAATGAAAATGGGATGCCAGTTCCAATAGTAATTAACCAGAATGATTGCAAATGTATAAATGATGGAACATTAGAGTTGACATGTTTTTTAATACAACTTGACATAGAGTCATGAAGAGTTGTCCTGAGTTGACTCCAAACTGTAATAGAAGCTGCCAGAATAGATAGAAGCGTGGCATATCTGCTCATTGAGCAATCGTCAGCCTTTACGTCAAGTGCACTGGCCTTATCAGATGTGTCACAACATCGAATGTGAAGACATCCATAATTAGATTATTTTGTACTACATATATTTGGAACTCTACTGCAGTCATTTCTTAACAATGAGAAGAAATGGATAAGATTCCTTTCCCAACTCTGTATTTTGAAGATAGATTTTGAATCCATTTGTTTTCCAGTTTTTCTCTCTAAGAAAAGAACATTTCTAAAGATGCCTAGGGAATTGACTTGCTTTCATGTTCTGTGTGCTTTGGTCCACACTATAATAACAAGAAGTCCTTAATGTGAAAATACTTTCTGTTTGAATTTTAACCTAAGAAAAATCTGATGAGTTAGTCATAAAAGTTTACTTTTTTTTTTTTTTTTTTTTTTTTTTTAGTTCAGGAAAAGATGAATAGAAATTGTTTTAAGGTCACAGAAAACAAATGATATAGCTAGGATAGAAAATCAAGTTTCCTCTCATAGTGCTCTTGATTCTGAAAGTCTTTCTATAGTTTTAATGTAAAATTGCTAGAAAGAAGTTAATACTTGCTTGACTAGAATTTTATTTCAAAATTTAGTTGTCACTATCAGGGAAGTGTGACTTTTCTCTGAGTGTTGTTAAAATTATTAAAATACTTGGAGAAAACAACTTTTTTTTCAGTCTGTATCGATTTTCATTGTGTTACCTCTTCCATGTAAACAAAGATGAGTTATATTGTACTTTTAGAAATAAATTCAATATTTGTTATAATTTAACAATGATCTGTTGAATACACATTTTTAGTATGAGAGAAAATACCTAAATGTGAAAGAAAATCCATGTCCAGCAACAGATTACAATTTCACTGTGGCAACAGAGCATAATAGGTAAAAATGAATATGAGTAACATTTAAACCAAATAATAGACATGTATATGAATAAATGTTTAAAATAAAAATACAAAGCAGTGCTTTTTCAGCTTTATTGAAATAAAATTATGATACAAACTGAACATAATTAAGGTATACAGTTTGCTGAGTTTGAACATATGTATCCACTTTACCACCACTGCAAAGTATTAAATATATCCATCCCCTCCAAAAGTTTCCTTGTGGCTCTCTTTGTTTGTGGTAAGAACTTTAAACATAAGATGTACCCTTTTAACAATTTTTAAATGTACAATACTTTATTGTTAACTACAGGTGATATGTTGTACAGCAAATCACTGGAATTTACACACCTTGTATAACTAACTTCATACCCGTTGAACAACAATTACACATATCCCCCTTTCTTCACTCCCTAGTAACCACCAATCTATTATCTACTTCTAGATGTCTCATATAAGAGGAATCCTGCAGTATCTGCACTTTTGTGACTGAATTATTTCACTGACTAAACATCCTCCACGTTCATTCATGTTGTTTCAAATAGTAGAATCTCCTTCTTTTTTAAGGCTGAATAATATTTCATTTCCTTCTATAACATTGAAAATATTTAGAAATTTCTAATACTTTGGTTAGATATCTTGCTTTTAAGAGTACAACTTTATTTATTTTGTAGATGTTAACAAAAAAGAAAGGCCTTTAATGAAAAGTTTATATATCATACAAATTTATAAATATGTGTATATTATATATACAAAAATGATAAATATTTATCATGTTTATATATATAATTCATATATCACATAAGTTTTTATATATAAACTTCATTTTAGATAGATAGATAGATAGATAGATAGATAGATAGATAGATAGATAGAGGGAGAAAGAGATGGATCAGGTTTCTAGCAACTTTGAGGCTCTCTGTCAGAAATCATCTATTTTTCTACAATTGTTGAAAAATGCTATTTTTAAACTTATGCAAATAAAATTGTCAGTGCTCCTAATAGTCACTCTGTATATCTTAATTTGATTTCAAAACACTAACTGTGTAACACAAATTCCATTCCATATGTAATGCCTTACACTATACAGACACACATACAAGCCAGTGAAAGTCATAAAGCCCTCCCAAAAGGATGGTGCCTTTGTTAAAGGAGGTATCTCAGATAATGATATGTAACTTTGTCTTTTTATTTGCCCCTCAATGCACTATAAAAGATTGATGATAAGACTCATACTTTTCTTCATAAGTGGGAGAAGACAATAATGAAAAAGGAGGTATGAAAAGAGAATCAATATGAATCTTAGCTAAAGTAAAGAACTTGCTTCGTTGGGTAAGAGATATAGTTAGCAAGGTACATTGTGCCTTTACTCATGGAAGGCAATGATTAAACTTTACCCTGTAGAATAATACTTGTGAAACTTTGGACCACGTGCTTTCTAATCACCCTGGAGTAATATTTAAGAAACAATATTGGCCAAACAGTCTTTTCAGAGTATCTAGAGTTGTTTCTAGGTATCTAATACCTTCATTTAAATCAAATGCCCATGTGATGTTTATATAATATACAGATGCTGAAGCACTCTTATAAGCTTTTGGAAATACTGAAGATTTATGAACATGGAAGAACACTTATGACACATATGTTTTGAGAACATAAAACTGATTATAGACTGAATAGATGGAGAAAAGGCTGGAAAGTAAGAAAACCAGTTGGTCATGTGCAAAGGTTGTACCTGGACTAGAGTTGAGTCAGGATCAATGCAAAGGGTGAGATAAAGTGGAAAAATATTTCATTAGATGAATCAACTGGACCAGAAGGAATGTATCATTTGGCTGAATCAAGGGAGATTTTAGGTTTAACATTTGAGTAACTATAAGGTGATGTAGACATTTGTGGAAGGAAGACCATCATTACTAGGAAATAATGAGGTTCTTTGTTTATCTGGTCAATAATTATCCACATAATCTAATTTTCTTATTTCTGTTTGAACTTTAGACTCCAATGATTTAATAATTTAATTATTCATACCTGATTATTTCCCATTCACATTTATACCATTTATGTTTCTCAGAACAGAAAAAAATAAACTAAAAACCAAAAACTATTAGTTAATACATATTACCTAAACCAAATCAGAATACTGGATTAAAGATTATTTTACATGCTGTTGTATATAAAAACTACATTTTTCTGGTCTGCAAAAGTAAAATAAGTGTATGTAACTTGCTTTCCCTGTTACAGTTAAGAAATGCATCATTCATCCTTCCTTCAAAATCTGTTACCATTTGATTTGGCCTTTCACTGACCTTAATTTCTCTGGGAACAGGCTCTTGTGAAAATGCTTCATGTCATGTTTGCTCAAGGAAATAGACAAGTGAGAAAAAAAAGTTGTAATAAAGGTTTAGTAAGGAACTAACTGACATTAAAGCAACCTCTTCTCTTCAAAATATTGATTATTGGCCAGAAAGTTCAGAAAAACATTAGAAAATAATGTAAGGGTTGATAATGGAAAAAGAAAGGAATAAAGTGATGAAGACTCATTTTCATTCTTTAATTTTTTAACACAAGACGAACAGTAAACTCTTGGTGAGAATATATTCTATATAAGAATTCATTTCCTCAAAACCTGAGTGTGAATATGTATAAGTTTAGCTTTATAAATAACTAAAGTATGATCAGTCTGTCTTACCTTTAAGATCTTCAATTTGCTGTCAACACTTTTTGTTGTTTTAGGAAAGACTCTATCAATATGCTGAGTAAGCACTAAATTCATTGCAGTGCTTCCCAAGTGCTCCTGTTTCACCCTGGAACACTTGACGGAAGGTATTAAAATGCAACCAGGCATAAAATATATTCATACACATTTTACATATTTTAAAGCATATGTGATCATGAGAGAGAAGATGATGCATATGTAAGAGTAGCCAAGGGACTCACATAAGAAGAGTTTCAAGAAATTAGGATTAAAAAAACTTTCAACGTGCCCTCCCCTATCGTCTACCTCCTTCATATACATGCATATTTTGTTATCTAGATGTAGTTATGACTATTAATCAGCATACTGGGGTTAATTTCCAAATTCTGAGTATAATAGAGGATGTAGAATATTATACGTATTGGGAGAGATAAAATTGGAAAGAAAAGAAAGAAAAAAGGATATTGTTACAATTGAGAATGACACAGCATCCAGGAATGAGAAAACATTAAAAAGGGTTGGTTTATCATGCCACTCTATGCTTTCATATAATGTGATAGAGATACTTGGAGATAGAGAGTCCAGAAATAGTAAAGGCCAAGTGTAATTGCTCTCTGAGGCGTACACATGAGGAGGGTACCATTGGCCCAAAATAGAGATTCCAAACAGATCTGATATTAAAATATGAATCAAATTTGAGTCAGGAATTCTCTCCCAAATCTTTCAACCTGGAGGTAGTAAATGAAAACATAGGTCTCTATCCAAGTGGTAAAAATATTCAAGGGAAGAGTTTTAATGTTCAAAAGCGTCCATATTAGATAAAATAAAATCTCAGAAAGTTGAGACCCAAGAGATTGGTCCCTGGGTCTCCCTGGTCTCTGTTCCTGGGAAAAGGACTGGTGAAGTTGAGTCGAAATTACTGTCTCCAGGCAGGAGGCTAATAGAGCTCGACCAGTACCTGGAAACCAGGCTATGAGATGTCAGAGAATCAACATCACATCTTACTCTCATGTATATATTAAGTACCTGGAACTTAGCAATTTCAAATGTTTGAAAGGAAAAAAAAATCATGAAGCAAAGAAAGAAATTAAGGTGTGTAGACCAGGCCTCATGTGAATGATTACAATTTAAAAAATGAAGATAAATATATATGCTTACAGTTTATGCTTAGTCATGCACAGTGTGATTTGCAAATTAGCCTTAGTAGCTGAAGACAACAGGATAAATTTCAGAATCCACTCAATTGAGAGGCTGAGCTTCCTTGCATATCTTCTGCTTTAATCAATATGCAGAGTAGAAGTCTTCGTTTGGAAGCAGAGAAGCTAGTTGGAGAATCATGGACTAACATATCAAATCCTAGGACTTTCTTGATTCACTCTGGTACATACTTTTCTTTATTTTCTGGATCCATGTGGCTATGCATCAATGTACATCCATCAAAATCTGCCAAAAATAACTACATTTGTACAAATAATTAGAAAAAGATTTTTCTTGTATCCAAAATTATCCTTTAGAAAAAAAGAAAATTGCCTTATAGAGCCCCTCATGAAATAGAAAGTTTTATCAATTGGTTTATTTTCAACAATACATGACTGCTTGAGTTAGACCTTGCAGGCTACTCCCTGCTACTCAGTGTGGACCTTTCAGATCCTAGTATTAGCATCATTCAGGAACCAACTGGGACTGCAGTATTCCAGGTCCACTCCAGACCTACTTTGTGTTTTCTTAAGATCCTTGGGGGATTCACATCCACATTAAAGTTTGAAAAGCAATGGCCTATTATTTAGTTTTAGGCCTAGAATTGTTTAGAAGTTTTCTGACTAAATCAAGTAGGAGGCCAAGAAATTTAACAGAGATTTAGTTATTTTTCTTTCTTAGTGTTGTAGCTTCACAACTTAAATCCTTTGTGTCAGTCCGTGTGTGTGTGTGGTGGAGGTGCAGGTATGTGTGTATGTGTATAATTTTTCTCTTAACCATAGTGTTTGAACAAATAAGAGTAAAGACTTGATGGGCTGGGTGCCGTGGTTCATGCCTGTAATCCCAGCATTTTGGGAGGCCGAGGCGGGTGGATCACGAGGTCAGGAGATCAAGACCATCCTGGCTAACACAGTGAAACCCCATCTCTACTAAAAAAATACAAAAAATTAGCCAGGCATGGTGGCGGGCGCCTATAGTCCCAGCTCCTCGGGAGGCTGAGGCAGGAGAATGGTGTGAACCCGGGAGGCAGAGCTTGCAGTGAGCCGAGATAGTGCCACTCCACTCCAGCCTGGGCGACAGAGCGAGACTCCGTCTCAAAAAAAAAAAAAAAAAAAGACTTGATGATAAAAGGAAACTTACACCCTTGTTCAGTGTAGTGGAAACAACAGCAAGCAGAAGGACTATAACTAATTGGAGATTTGGAGACTGAAGCTGCATCTCAAGGAGGCTACTGACACAGCCCATTCAAATTGGAGCCATCTAAGAATGCAGCCCCAGAGTTGCCAGATCTTCAGATTTTTCAACATATAAAAACAAATTGTTTCATGCAAAATTGTTCGCTTGTACTAACATTTAATTAAATGTTATTTTAAAAAGAAAATGAAAACTACCCAGATCAACAACACTTTATGGACCATAAACAGTCCAATGTTCAGGTTACTATTTTTGATCTGTTTTAGTATTGTTGAGTACATACTTATTTGAAAATCCATGCCGTGTATTGAAGCTGATATTTTCCTATATTATTTTAAGTCTGCCCTTAAAATAATACCCAAACCTATTCTTAGGAAACCTAAATTTGAAGTCTTTGGTATCAATAAACTTCATACTAATATTTGCAGGCTCTCTTTCACAAATAATATATACCTATAAACTTGTATTACCATTTATGTTTCTCTGAAACTGCTCAGGCAAAAAAAATTTCAGAATTTCATTTATTTCAAGCTTGCTATGTGTCAGTCACCCTTTTATCACTTTAGAAACTCAGTTAATCTTCAAAACAACCCTGAGTAAGTAGTATTGTTTTCTCTATTTCACATCTAATTGAATCAAGGTTGAGGGTAGGGGGAAAGTATTCAGAAAAAAAGAAAGCAGAGACTTCCTTCCTATTAACTCAGGACAGCTAAAGTCTCCAGGTTATCTAGGTGGTTTTTAACTTCCAGAGTTGCCAGAGACCATCTTCCCACCCAGGCCAGCTTAAGTCCTGAAGCCAGTCAAATCTCTCTGGAAGCTAGATCACTGCCTATTGAATTTCAGCCTTTCTTGCTTCTAAGGGAGGGCAGATATCACACATTTTCTCATCGTAAGGGTCATGTCGTCTGACACTCCTGTAACAAAAGACAAATGAAAAGCATAACCTACTTAATCAAAAGTTTTGATTTATTTAATCAAAATCTAATAGATTCAACTAATCAAAAGTTTATAGCAGCCTTCAGAATGAAGACCCAAAGATACAGGGAAAACTATTTTTATGCCTAGGTTCAGTGAAGAATGGATAGCTATGCAGACATATGATTGGACACAAAGGGTCTGATCTAATGCTAGTAGACTGAGGGGTAAACCCAACAATGCCTTTCTGTTCAGATCCTTCTTGACCTGTCTGTAGCATTCCTTCCTCCTGTGTATGGGGAAGAGCTCCTTGGAAATGAGGGTCTTATGACCTACTATTGGAAAAAGATTAAAACTGCAAGCAAATACAAAAAACAATTTTGAGAGGATTTCAAAAAGTAAACCAAACCAGAAAAATGTGAAGAAATGACTCATATGATTGTGTTTCCCAGTTTTTATTTGTTGTTGTTGTTGTTGTTTTGGTCCTATTTTAACTCCTTGATATGACCATGCAACAAGCAGAAGGGAGCTTTAGTGGAAGCAAAAACTCCAAAAGAAGATTTTCTTTTTGTACAGAAGGTGAAGAAAGGGAGTACTTGGAAGAAGATCAATATGGGAAAATCTGCCTGTTTTCATTTTTTTCTTTTTTATTCTCTTATAGTTTGGCCCTAGAGGCAGGTAAGCATTTTGAAGTTGCAGCTGCCATAGCAGCCTAGAAAACTAAAGCTCCAAGAGAAACCCACAGTTTGTGGTGAGAGAAGAGGTAAATGGACTTCATAAGACAGAGTATGAAGAGTGTTCCTTATAAAAGAGAACAGAAGATAAAACATCCCCTAAATCTATGTATGAAGTGACCAAGGTCTCATGCTCAGGATATGTCCAAAACTTGCAGGATATAACTACATCAGCACAGCAAAGACATGAAAAATAAACAATCATATAAACCACTGCTCAAAGTCCCAACAGTGTTATGTGCGTGGAGCAAACCTAAATTAGCATAGAATAGGTTTTGGAAATTGAACTGGTGCTAGTACTGCTGTCCACAGAAAGAAGGCAAAACTGTGGTCTAAAACCACCTGGATTAATTGTCTGCTAAAACAAGACTAAGCAGAATGAAACAAAAAGTTAGTATTCGTCAGAGATTTTTAACAGGACCTAGAATCTCACAATTTAGTATTCAAAATGTTTGAGATACCACCTAAAGTTATTAACACACAAAGAATTAGGACAATGTGAGAAGAGGGAAAGGGAAAAGTAGCCATTTCTCAAAGAAAAAGCAATTAATTGAAGCCAACCTTGAGATGATTCAGATGTGGGAATTATCAAGGACTCTAAAGCAGCTATTATAACTGTGTTCAGGATGAAATACAGTTATCATCCTGAAATAGACGAAGAGATAGATGTTCTCAAAGAGAAACAGAAACTTTAAAGGAACCAAATGCTAGTTTTGACATAAAATAGACAACATTGGAAATAAAAATTTCACTCGATACCCCTAGTAACAATAAAGAAGACAGGGGAGAGACATGGCTTTAGGATAGAGAAGCAGAAATTATTTCATCTAAAGCACTGAGAGAATGAAGATTACAAATAATAATAATGAAAAGGCAAATAAAGCCGAATCTTGGACCTGTGTATAATATTAAAAAGGCCTAACAAACATAACTATGGAGTCCCAGAAGGAAAGGAGATTGAGGTGATTCAGAAAATTTATATGAGGCAATAATGACTAAAAATTCTAAAATTTTATGAAAAATATAAATTTACCATGTCAGGAAGCTTACAAACTCCCTACGAAAAAACTCCAGAAAACCGTGGTCAGAAGAGTACTATGAAAGCCTGACAACCAAAGTGAAATATTGAAAGTAGATAAAAATTACATATTATATACCATGAAATAAAAATACAAGTAATTATGATTTTTTCATTAGTAACCATGGAGGCAAGGAGACAGTGGAACTTCTATAAAGTACTGAAAAGAAAAGCACTGTCAACCTAGAATTCTAAATCTGGCAAAAATATTCTTCAGGAATGAGGCAAAATAAATACATTCTTAAATAAAGGAAAAGTATGAAAAATTTTCAACAGCAAACATGCTATAGAAGAAATGCTAAAGCAAGTTCTTTATGCTGAAGTGAAATGCTACCACAGGGAAACTTAGAACTTCAAGAGGGAAATAAACCAGTAAAAAGTAGTAAAATCTGGGTTAATCAACAATTCTTCTTCTAATTTTAAAAAATATACATAACTGCTAAAAGCACAAGATATAACATTGTGTGGCAGAACTTCAGTGATTATAGATATAATACATAGAAAATTACAGCATAAAAGGGGAAAATAAAGGGAGATACGGTTTTAAGTTTTCTACATTTTACTTGACATGGCATAATATTAAGACTAGTCTGTGAAAGGTGATATATATAGTTTTAATCCCTAAAACCGCTTAAAAATAATAAATATTAAATCAAATACCAAATAAAACATTAAGATATTCTAAAGGAAAATAATTATATGAGATTTTTCATTTAAATATTTTCATATATTTAATATATATATCCAAATAGGGACTGTTTAAGAGGAGTGTACATTATGCATAATTTCCAAAATTACTTACTGTGCAGACCAAATGCTTAGAGGAATATAGATGTGATAGAAGCATAATTTATTATTCTAGTGCAGGAAGATAATTGTATGAGATATTCAGTTCTACTGAAAAGATTATAGCTAAGTTTTCATTCAGTTTTATTTTCATTCTTCCATGTGCACAAATGGAAATAGAATGAATTAATTATAAAGAGCTGGCACAGAACTTGACTGGTCACGTTTTTGATCTGATGGGACAATACTAAGTCAATAGGGAGGTAAAATTGATAATCACAGCAAAGACAGCATTGGCAAGAGCAAAGTCCTAAGTGGTATAGATTCAAAACAAAAATGGAAGTATTAGAGGAGGAATAGGAATGAAAGGAGCAATCCAGATGTAGGAAAGTGCTCAGATATATCAGTCAGGGTACTTAGATACAAATAACAGAAATTAGCTTTCGTCATTTAAGAAAAAGCAAATTAATACAATTATATCAGGCAGCTCAAGGTACTGCTTGAATCCTGGAAATCTGGATTTAGGGATATGCAGGCAAATATAATACAAAAACAATTATAATCGATCCAGGGGAGATGCTACTTTCAAATAACACCAAATGCTATAAACAGAGGTAGAATTAGATATTATATGCCAGTGTAGCACTCCTGAAACTTCAGCAAGAATTCAGTCTTTTCTTAAATTTTGACTCCCCACTGAGAGAGCTCTTTGTAGATGCCTTGACCCTAGAAGGGGGGTATTTGATTGGTAAAACCAATGGCACAAGCTCAACATAGAGGCTTTTATGTAAATATGTGATATTCATTTCAGGTATGCTCTACAGGCAATCAGTTATGAAATAGAAATGCACATTCATAGGGGCTTCGCTATTAGTACATCAGAAAGGTGACTCTCCAAGCCCAGCTACTATAAACACTTTATAATGTTTTTATCAGTTATCCTGTATAATACACAATGTTGATAAATTTTCCTTTGAAATACTAAACATGATAATTAAACCTCTTACTCTCACATTTCTTCAACATTATAACTAGAGTTATCAGAGTTAATGAAGTTTCTTACTAGTCAATGAAGTAAGGCAAGTAAAAAGAAAAAACTATAGATTATGGAGTGAAAAAAACAATTATTACTTGTAGATAATAGGATTGTAGTACATAAGAAATCTTAGGACTCAACAGCTAAATGATTACAATAATAAAAATGTATTCCATATAAATAAGTATACATATCTCATATGTCAAATATATTTCATAAAAATAAATATGCAGAAATCATTGATTTATAACTATTAACCATTGTAAAATAAAAATTAACAAAATGTATAAAATCACCAAAATTTTGAAGTGCCAAGAAATAAACCTAACAACATTTGCATAAGAATTTTGTGACAATCATAAATAAATGGGCAGTTGTATCATGATTATGGATGAGATACATCACTACCAAAAATGTTAATTGTATCTAAACTAATTTAGATGCTTAATTAAATGACAATAAAAAATTTCAATATGATTTTAAACACTTCTAAAATGTATATGCAAATGCAACTAATTAAGAATAGCCAAAATAATCTTTAAGGAGAATATAGATACTTTGGTAAAAACAATGCAGAATTGTGTAATAAGAGCCATGTAGATCACTCTGACACCATAGAGGTTAGAAAAAGAGCCACACAGATATGGACAACTTATATGTCATTTGAAGTTTTATGTACCCCAGGATCCAGTAAGTATACTCCTAAAGCCCTATAATTTTATGAGCATAAGAAGAAACATAGAAGACAGATTTATTCATAATGTCCCACATCTGGAAATGTTTCAAATGTCTATCAAGAGCAGAATTCTTAAGTGAAAGGTGGTACCTAAATGCAGTGGAGTACTATACTCCATTACACTACTATATTTCATTATGCAAATGAAAATTAACTACATCTTCAAGAATCAATATGTATGTGATTTACAAATATAATATTGAGTGAACAAACTAATGGAAGAATTCATAATTAATCTGAAAAATTAATAAAGAGGCAATTTTTTAAAAAATCTTTTTTTTTTTTTCCATCAGGGTTAGACAGTGGAATATGATCATGAAGGAGCACACAGGGAGACTTTAAGTTATTGCAAATATGATGGTTAATTTTATGTGTCCACTTGCCTGGACATAGGATTCCCAGATAACTGGTCAAACATTATGTGAATGTGTCTGTTGAGGATGCTTTTGGATGAGATTAACGTAGTAGATCGAGTGTCACAGACTGCGTTCCCTGATGGAGGCATGCCGCCTACAACTATTTGAAGGCCTGAATAGAACAAAAAGTCTGACTTCCTAGAGTAAGAAGAAAATCCTTCTTTCTGCCTGACTGCCTTTAAATCTAGGAGACAGGTTTTATTCTGCCTTCAGACCGAAACTGAAACACTGGCTCTTCCTTCATCTGAACCTATATGTATGTATGCGTGTTTTTGTGTACATACCAATAAACATACAACACTAAAACGTATGACTTAATATTATTTCATTTTTAAAAACATTTAAACTTTTATTTTAGATACAGGGGATACATGTGCAGCTTTGTTACATGGGTATATTGTACCCATGTGGTGACCATAATACCCAATAGGTAGTTTTTCAGCCCACATTCCCCCTACCTTCCTCTTTTCTCCAGTAGTCTGCAGTGTCTACTGTTCCCATGTGTGTGTCCATGTGTGCTCAGCGATTAGCTCCCACTTACAAATGAGAACATGCAGTATATTGTTTTCTGTCCCTACATTAGTTCACCTGAGATTATGGCCTCCAGCTCCACCCATGCTGCTGCAAAAGACGTGATTTCATTCTTTTTTATGGCTACATAGTATTCCATGCTGTAGATGTACAACATTTTCTGTATCCAATCCATCATTGATGAGTACCTAGATAGATCCCATGCCTTTGCCACTGTGAATAGGGCAGTGATAAAACATGAGTGCATCTGTCTTTTTGGTATAATAATTTATTTTCCTTTGGGTGTATACACTGGAATGGGAGTGCTAGGTCAGATGGTAACCCTATTCTAAGTTATTTTAGATAACTTCAAGCTGCTTTCCACAGTGGCTCAACTAGTTTACATTTCACCAACAGTGTATAAGCATTCCCTTTTATCTGCAGCCTCAAAAGCACTGTTTTTTGTTTTGTTTTGTTTTGTTTTTACTTTTCACTTTTTAGAAATAGCCATTTGACTGGCATGAGATATTACCTCATTATGGTTTTAGTTAGCATTTCTCCAATGATTACTACTGATAAGCATTTTTTGTGTTTGCTGGCCACCTATATGTCTTATTTTGAGAAGTATCCGTTCATATTATTTGCTAATTTCTAAATAGGGTTATTTGTTTTTTGCTTTTTATTTGTTTAAGTTCCTGATAGATTCTGAATATTAGACCTTTGTCAGAATTATAGCTTGCAAATATTTTCTTCCATTGTATAGCCTGTCTGTTTACTCTGTTGGTAATTCCTTTGCTGTGCAGAAGCTCTTTAGGAAGGAAAAGGGAGTAGTTTCATTCTTGTACATAGAATTATCCAATTATCTCAGCACTATTTATTGAATTGAGAGTTCTTTCCCTATTACTTGTTTTTGTCATTCTTGTCAGAGATCAGATGGTTCTAGGTGATCAGCTTTATTTGTCAGTTTTCTATTCTGTTCCATTGGTCTATATGTCTGCTTTTGTACTTGTACCATGCTGTTTTGGTTACTGTAGACTTACAGTGCAGTTTAAAGTCTGATGGTGTGATGCCTCTGGCTTTGGTCTTTTTGCTTAGGATTGCTTTGGCTATTTGGGGTCTTTCTTGGTTCCATATGAATTTTAGAATAGCTTTTTTCTAGTTCTGTGAAGAATGACATTTGTAGTTTGATAAGAATAGAACAGAATCTATAAATTGCTTTGGAGATTGTGGCCATTTTAACAATATTGATTCTTCTGATCTATGAGCATGGAATGTTTCTCAATTTATTTTCATCATTTCTAATTTCTTTCAGCAGTGTTTTGCAGTTCTCCTTGTAGAGATCTTTCACCTGCTTTTTAAAATGTCTTTATAGGTATTTCATTGTCTTTGTGCCTATTGTAATTGAAATTGTGCTCTTGATTTAACTCTCAGCTGAGACTTTATTAGTATGTACAAATGCTACTGATTTTTGTACATTTATTTTGTATCTTGAAACCTTGATAATTTTTTTTATCAGTTCTAGTAGCCTTGGGCAGAGTCTATACAGTTTTCTAAGTATATAATCACATTATCGGCAAAGAGAGATACTTTGAGTTCTTCTTTTCCTATTTTACTGCCTTTCATTTCTTTCTCTTGCCTGATTACTCTGGATAGGTAGGACTTCCAGTTCTAAGTTTAATAGGAGTGATGAGAATTGGCATCCTTATCTTGTTTCAGTTCTCACGGGGAACATAATGATAAGAGGTATAATCCACAAGACTATCCTAAAGACTATCCTAAATACATACATGCCCAGAATTAGAGGACCCAGATTAATAAAACAAGCTCTTCTTGGTGTACAAAAAGACCTAGACAACCACATGATAATAGTGGAAGACTTCAACACTCACTGGCAACTTTAGACAGATTTTTTTTTTTTTTTTAAAGGCTGGAGTGCAGTGGCGCCATCTGGCTCACTGCAAGCTCCGCCTCCTGGATTCATGCCATTCTCCTGCCTCAGCCCCTCAAGTAGCTGGGACTACAGGCGCCCGCCACGACGCCCGGCTAATTTTTTTGTATTTTTAGTAGAGACTGGGTTTCACCGTGTTAACCAGGATGGTCTCGATCTCCTGACTTCCTGGTCCGCCCACCTCGGCCTCCCAAAGTGCTGGGATTACAGGTAGACAGATCTTTGAGGTAGAAAACTAACAGGATTATGGACTTAGACTCGACACTTGATTAACTGAACCAAACAGACATCTACAGGATGTTCCTCCAGCAACTACAGTATATATATTCTTCTCATCAGCACACAGTCACATACTCAGTCATAAGTAAGTCTTGATAAATTAAAAAAAAAAAAAAAAGAAGTCATAGCAAGCACACTCTCAAACCACAGTGCAATGAAAATATAAATCAACAGCAAGAGCTCTCAAAACTACACAAATACATGGAAATTAAATAACTTGCGCTTGAGTAACACCTGGGTGAACACTGTAATTAAGGCAGAAATAAAAAATTATTTGAAATAAATGAAAATGGGGATACAACTTACCAAAATTTCTGGAATGCTGCTAAAGTAGTATTAGGAGGTAAGTTTATAGCCCTAAATGTTTTCATCAAGAAGTTGATGAATTACAATTTTAACGTTTTACCTAAAGGAACTAGACAAAAAGAAAAAATAAAACCCAAAGGTAGCAGAAGAAAATAAAATTAGAGAACTTAAAAAATTGAGATGCAAAAATCCATACAAATAATTAATGAAACCAAGAGTAAACTCTGAAAAAATAAACAAGATCGATAGACCTGCTGGAATAATTTTTTTTATTATGCCTTTAGAGTTAAGTGCATACTATTACAGTTTATATATTGAAAATGCTATTCACTAGGCAGATGCATTTAAGAAACTAGAAGAATGAACTATAATACTCTGATTTGGATAGAAATGTATACTTTACAGAGTTCTTTAACATATTTGTGTAATTTAACCATGTTTTGACATTTCATAAAGCAAAGTAGATGTAATGTATATTCCCAATTACTGATGCAATTATTTTTGTGTTGTAGCATTCTTTTGGAAAGTAAAGTGGCACTCTGGGCAGCCATATGACATATGTCAAGTAAAAAAGATAGTTTAGTAATTTGAAGCATTATTCAGTCTGTTTCATCATCTATCCTGTGAACCAAGAAACAATATAATTGATACAAAATTGACTGTCCTTCGTACTTTCTATTCATTTCCATATTCATGTCAAACATAAAATCTAGTTTACTTATAAATATATCTTACAAGAGAGAAACTACATTATGATCACTTCTGAGGGACAGAAATTATAACAGGATTTGTCATGTTTCATAATTAGCACTTACATCTGTCACGAATTATCAGTCCTAATCTAATATTCTATTAGTAATTCAAACACCGTATTTAAGAATAGTACGGAATAACTAGAACTTCCAGAACACTGAAATAGTGGCTCATTGTGATGGTTCTGAGATACTTTTAAGAATATGATGGAAGCCATATAATTTCTGACTAGAAATATACTATACACAAAAATTTGCATAAATTACAAAGAGCTTAAAGATGCTGTGAAACCACTGTAGTAATGGGAGTCCATTGGCCCACTGAGATTTCAGATATGTGGTAGATTTGCCGGTGAAATAATACGTCATAGATACGTTTCTCTCAGAAACTTTCGTCTTCTCTTAAGCTAAAATTAAACTATATATTTTGATGGTTTCCCTTTCTTTTGTCACTTATGTTTGTTTAAAAGAAACCTCCAGCACAAAAAAGCAAATATTTACATGCCAATGTTTTATGAGAATTAAAACTCACTACCTAGATTACTGCGGATAAAAATAAATGAATATTTTTAAACAAAGAAAAGTAAAATATGTGATGAAAATTAAAAGTTTAACTCCTAGGGAAGAATTTTATTATGTGCTAGCGATTTCTGTACTAGAATTTAAGCAGATTGTGTGAGACTCCGTAAGAAAAGAAGGTGACAGAGAATTTGTAAGTATACTTTTCAGGAAAGGTTGGCAACGATTTCTTTTGTTTGTATGTCTCATGTTTTTATTGCAGAATACACAATACGTAAGATAAAATAAAATGTAAATATAGATTTTGAAGAATGATTTATGAAGACAAAATTCTTACAAGTATTTCTAAAGTAATATACTGACTATTGCCTATAATAGTCTGGGTTTCCCAGAGAAACAAAACCAGTAAGATGTATATATGAATAGAAAAA
Source organism: Macaca fascicularis (assembly GCF_037993035.2). Classification (NCBI taxonomy): domain Eukaryota; kingdom Metazoa; phylum Chordata; class Mammalia; order Primates; family Cercopithecidae; genus Macaca; species Macaca fascicularis. Next base: position 87,065,506 of record NC_088387.1, read on the forward strand.
AATAATTATAAAGAATTAGTTCACACAATTTTGAAGACTTACACATCCCAAGATCTTCAGTCAGCAAACTAGAGAGAAATATATATCTATATATGCATATAGAGACATATGTGTGAAGATAAATGTGTTTAAATGAGCTAAAAAGAACAAAACATCTCATATGTTTATACATATGTACATAAATGTGTATGTATATAAGTATATGTAATCATTAATTATAAACTAGAACCTCCATGCATAAGTATAGAAGCTCTAAATAACACTTTAAGTGACTAGGCTATTGAAAATTATTGCACACTCTCTATTGATGAGCATTTATAACATTAGGTGCTTCACTCAAAGTACTTAATTATTTGAGAGGTAATTATATATTTTCAAAATTTTAACATTAAATAAAATGTACTCTCTAACACTGTAATAATTTATTTTTGATAACTTTGATGACATTACGTTATCAATACTTCCAATTAACTCTATTTGTGTGTGTAACTTTTTCTTATTATAAATGCAGATGTATTGAGTAACAGTTCCACACTCCACAATACTGAAGATTAGCCGATATGGTAAACACCAGACACAAGGAATATACAATGATGCCAAAAATATGTAAATTAAATAATTTTTATTTTAGTTTGTTAAAATAATACCCTTTGACATTTTTATTTTGCCTTTAAATGTTCATTACAGACTCTTAAAAGCTTAAAGGGAAAGTACCTGTATACATCATCATTTTGTATGAATTTTCTCGTTTGTGAATGGACTTTAAAATGGTAAAGATCAACTGCCTTTTAATGTTAACAAATTGATCAGGTTTTAGTAAATTTGGAAAAATATGTTAAAATAAGATAAATAATCCATAGGAAACTAGGGAAATAAAAATATCTTTTCATGTCACTTGAAGTACGAAGGCCATAGACCTTTATAGTTTCACTGAGATAAGTGATCTCAGTGAAAAGACAGGGCTTACTTTCCATGAAAATGTCAGATATCATGGGATTAATTTCATTTTATATAAGTATATTGTTAAAGATCATATTCTGCATAAAAGCTAAAATGCATTTATTTCTAAACGTAAAACTGGTAAATAAATCACTAAAGATTCTAGATTTACAATATTCTTATTTTACAGTTGGAATGGCAATTTAAAATGTTTACAAACAATGATCTCAAAGTCTTTATAGTTGATCACAATTATAAAAATACCAATACCAAGGTTCGTCAGGTCATTAAGCAGGAGTTAGAAAGGAAGATACAGTGAAAATGAAGTTCAGCTTGAAAGAAATGATATGTCTAAATGTTTTCAACCATGTGAAAGTTTGACAGAAGATAATATTTATTTCATTTTGGTGCAAAAAAATTTTTCTTTGCGAAGTCAAAAAAATAGGCTGTACACATGAACACTGTATCATTACAGTATGTGCTACCTATTTTTTTATGGCAGAAACAATTGCCTCAAATATTTTGTCGATATATAAAATTATTTGTGGCATGTGGCTGGGCGCAGTGGCTCACGCCTGTAATCCCAGCACTTTGGGAGGCCGAGGCGGGCGGATCACGAGGTCAGGAGACCAAGATCATCCTGGCTAACACGGTGAAACTCCGTCTCTACTAAAAATACAAAAAATTAGCCTGGCTTGGTGGCGGGCGCCTGTAGTCCCAGCTACCGGGAGGCTGAGGCAGGAGAATGGCGTGAACCTGGGAGGAGAAGCTTGCAGTGAGCCGAGATTGCGCCACTGCACTCCAGTCTGGGCGACAGGGCGAGACTCTGTCTCAAAAAAAGAAAAAAAATTATTTGTGGCATGTTTGATACCAGTTATTTGGTTACATATAGAAGTGGAAGGTGCCATTTAAATATTTTGTTACTGTTCCAAGAAAACATAAAACAATTCCTCTATATATGAGACAGAGGTGGCAGGAATGGAATAAAGAAAAATATTTTTAATCCTCATTTAAGACAGAATTTAATAAAATAGAATGTCACAAAAATTATGATTAGAAACAGATGATAATGTTTTTACAAATTAAATGACTAAGTATTATCAGGTCTGTAACCTATAAAACATATTTTGAAATAAAATATAGACATTAAAAAGTAAAGTAGGGTGAATTTTAATTTTTCAGAAGAAAGTTTAAATAATAAAAATATAAATTAAAGAATACATACTTAAAATGATACAAGGAGAATGAATTGACTAAATTTTGACAAGTCCAATGTTTATTTGGAGCAATCTGTCATCTTAAGAATTTAAGATCTTGTTGAACTTTCATGTCTTTTTCTAAAATTTATTGATAGTATCTTAATACTCTTTTAAATAAATATTGTTAAAATTACAGTAATGATAAGAGATACACAGTCTAATTTGGAGAAGTATTTTTTAAAAATATTTGTTGTGGAAGTTTCCAACTTCCCATAACATTTTGCTCCTTTTGATGGTGCTAAATTTTCCAACTATCAATTTCTTCTCACAACCTTTTTATTTTAATTTGTTCTTTATCAAGAACAGCAAAAGCACTTATTAGATGCTCCATTCACATAACCTGTTTACCGGTGTGTTTGTGTTAATGTTTGCTTGTGTGTGTGTGTGTACTCTGATAACAGATGAAAGTGGCATGTCCCATCCCCAAAGATACATTGTTTGCTAAACAGGATCAGAATCTTAGGTTCTAAAATGATGGAAAGTTCACGATTGTTTAGGTTTCCTCTGGAAAATTAGAAAGTAAGTAGGATGAATGTTTGCATCAGGGCCCTTGTTGTGCCTGAAGTTGAACCATGCAGGGATTGACTGCCTTGCTTCCAATTTTCAAAGAAGAAAAAAAAAAAAAAAACAACCTCCTAGCTTTCCATGTCCAAGATTGAGCTCACTTAGACAAACAAAACATTTTCCATATATAAAGACCCTGTATCAACCTAAATTTTTCACAATATTAAGAATTTTAAAAAATATACTGGCATGAATAAATTTTTAAAAAGTCACAGATGAATATCTTTGACTAAATATCTTAAACATTAAAATGTACCTAATTCTTAAGTGCAACCAGACTTGGAATTGTTAGTTTTCATTCTTTCTTGAGCTTTTAGCTCTGGTTTTGTTTGGAGTGTAATTGGTGTTTTCACCATAAAACACTTCAGATTCATGGTGTGCTATCTTTAAAACTATTCTTTAAACAATAGCGCAATTGCATATTTCTTAATTACAATTTTCATTGAGCAGAATTAGCTCTAAATGATTTTTGACTGTTTCCAAAATTTAAATTCATTCTTAAATGGTAAAGATTCTCTATTATCATAAACATGAAAAGGAAGCAACAATCTCCAACAATAATAAAATTGTTTTTATACAACGATAGCGTGCTTCCAAGGTAACTGTTAGACATGGACCAGTGCTTTTGGAAATGTTCAAGTTCTGTTATATTTTTAAGGCAGTTTTATTTTATAGTGACTAATAGTAATACTACAGACAAGGAAGTATACATTATAAGTAGTCTCAAACAATTTTTGGAATCGTGGAAATAATTTGTATCTTAAAAGTCAGCAATTCAAGTCTCCTAAATTGGAACTGCTGATATTTAATCTCGATTGAGTTTATGTTTACTGTTGTACTTTTAAAAAAATACAAGTGTTAAAATGCACTGGAGCATACAAGATTTCAAGAGGCATCTTTAGCATACACAAAAGAAATTATTCAAAAACTTTAACAGCATTATGGTTAATTAAAAGCATTGCTCATTTTATGGTGAAAGTAGTCTTTAAAGGGTTTATCTAATTCAAAATTGTTTTATCCACAAGATTTTAAAAGAGATATGCTTTTTTTAAGTGTTTGCAATATTTGGAATAACTACACTTTCCAAATGTAATTAATACATTGACAGATATATACACACACGTATATATGTGTGTATATACGTGTGTGTATATATATGTGGTTGCATATTATATTGCATATTATGCAGATATTATGTGGTTGCATATACAATATTGCATATTGCATATTACATATGCAACCACATATATGAAGTTATAATACTTTCTCCTTTAAAGCTAAATATATACATTTCTACTGGAAGTGAAATAGCCACACAAATCAGGAACAGAGGCAGCATCTCTCAATAGAGCGTCTTTCAGAGATGTTAAGGAGGGGTGGCATCTGGTAGCAATAGCATAAATGCAAGGTGAGTCCTAGCTGGACTCATTAAGTTTAACCTTTGGTGTGCCACTTAAACTTTGATACCTGGAGCTAAATAATCATAATCATGAAGAGCTAACACAAATGACTGATACACCTATACACTTAACAGGAAATGTTTGGAGAGATGCATGACCTTCTTAAGCCCAACATGACGTCAACAAAGCCGCATCCTCATCCAGAGGAGAAAGAAGAGTTGGTGCTCTTGAACAATGCCACTGCTTACAGCTTTGTAGAGCTATGGAAAGCCCATTTCTTCACAAGGTATTATTTTAACTGAATTGTTCTGATTCTGAATTTGGTCTAATGATCCTAATCCTTTTACATACATAGACATTCTGAAATGTGAAAGATTAGCTCCATTTTCAATGTTTATAATTCTTGATCACTTTTTAGGCCCACAAACATCATATCAGCCAATTTAAAATGTATTTTTATTACTTTAAAGGTGGCTATGTAAGGTGGAACTGATATACTTGCCAGTAAAATATGATAATTTATGTCATGTTGATGGTCAATTCCAAATCAATAAATTGTTTTAGCAGGCAGTCATATTCCTTGAAATGCTAATTTCATTTTTCCGCAATATTGTGGACCTCTTATAATAACCTCAAGTTATAAATTTTCACCACTTGAAAATGAAATTTTTTTGTTGTAAAAGTAGCATTTGACAAGAATATTGAAATAATGATTGTAGAAGTTTGTACTTCTTTTTGGATTCATCTTCTAGTTATTCTATGCACTTCCAGTGGTATAAAATATTATTCTATACATTTTAGATTTTCAAACTGATAAAAATCCTTGAAGGAATAAAATATATTACATGATTTCACTGACTACAGTTCTTTACAGAAGATCTCAATCCAAAATAATAAAAATTTGTGCAAACTAAGAGTCAAATATTTTCATAGTTCAGTAATAGTGTTACCATTGTTAACAATAGTAATGAACTAATAGATAATATTGATAAAGTTATATTATTTTATGTGTCTAAAGCAGGAATTCATAATCTGTGTGTAAAGTCAGTATAGTCCCTCCGGAGACTGTGAATGGGTTTGAGGGGTTGGTAAACCTAAAAATTTTGTGTGTGGTTATTTGCAAATGTGAATATACACACGTTTATTTTCTGTTAAGGAGCTTCGTTCAATGTACAACTATACATTTGGCCCAGGAAGAACTAAGAGGGATAAGACTGACTTTAAACCCGGATGTAATATGTGGCATTCCCACAAAAGATATGATGAGAAAGAAAAATGCCTATTTCATATGATTTGCTTGACTAACTTTATAGTCAGAATGACCGGGTATCCTTGCTTATAGAGCAGTCCTAGTTTACATACATTGTACCTCCTTAACTATTAGTAAAGATTGCTTTGCTCCCCAAAGTGTCACATTTTGGAAGATAAATTATAGGATTACATTTAGGAGCACAGAATTTAAAACCAAACTATCCGGAATCAAATGTCAGCTCTGCCAGTTCCTAGCTTTGTGACCTGGCACAACTTAGTTAAATGTTTAACTTATTCATCTAAACAAAGCTGGTAACATCTGCTTCATAGGACTGGGATAATTATAAGCAGGCTAATGTTTCTAAAATGTTAAGAACAATGGTATATACAAGCAGCATATATATTTGTTAAATAACTCATTTTAAAGAAAATAAATTAAATTGGTTTATATTGCTGTTATCAAGAGAAATCCTCCAATTTTCTACCTTCAAGTTGTTCCTCATTGCATTACTTTTGAAACCCCATATCCTTTCTCTGCTTGTCCAGTTTACATTTTCCTTTAATTCAAATTCACTTTTTGTATAAATTGTTCCTCAATCCTCTGTGTGACTTCCTTTGAAAATTTCTACAGCTCTCTACGTCTATTGGTATACCAACTGAAAGAAAATCTCTTTTCGTATTCCTGCCATTTCTGCAATATTATAATATTGTTAGATACCAAGACAAAGGTTTTTTCTTTTTTTAAAAAATCTATTTTTAAAATGTAATCAGGGATGAGAAAAGTTCTTATAGAGAACTATGATCAGATAGAAGAAATTTGGAAATAATTGCAATATTCTAATCACTACAGTAAGCTACCCACAATGGAAATAGCCTTAGAAATAGCCATATTTCAAGACAGGCAACTCAAAGAGTAGAAAATGATCTTACTTTGAATAGAGTAGACCATTAAGTTCTTGGGAAAAGAAAATAGTCTCCCTGTCTTCAAACTTCATTTTCAATTGTGGAACTACATTTTCCTATAGCCTTTGGAAAGTCATAATGATACATCTTAATTCAGCAATAATTTCAGCAAAATAAAGAGACATATAATCTGAAAATAAGACTCATGTTGTGACCCCAAGTTGATAAAACTGTTTCCATCATTTTACAGTTTGTTAATTAATTTGGCCTCTAAGTTATAATTGAACTTTTTGAAAATAGTATTCATGAGAACATCTTAAACTCATTTATTTTTTGATTAGAATAGTTATAGCAATTTTAGATGTGCGGAAGACAGCTTAAATATCTTTCCTTCAGGTTAAATGGAGCTAGCAGCTCCAAACTATTTCACTGGAAGTCTCTAAAATTTTTGATCACATATTTTAAAAACAATTTGTGAACTGATAAATTATAAATGTTTTTTACTTAAAAGCTACATACTCTAATATTAATACAAACATTGGGTATCATTGAAACAAAACATTGTTCTTTTACTAATAATAAATATTTATAGACATAATATTTTTTAGCTTCATTACTTGTGCTTCAATTTCTTCATCTGAAATAAAATATCTATACTCTAGGGTTGCTGTGAGAATTTTATTGACAAATTTATATCTAGTGTGTAGAATAATAACTCAACAAATACTAGCTACTCATTATTATATCACAGTAGACTATATTTTCTATCCTCTGGGGTTTACATGTGCCACTTTGAAAATCACTTTTTAAAAAATGTTATTGTCTGTAATTATAAATGTTTTCTAGTTTTTCACCCCATGTCTTAATTTTTCACTTTGCCTAATATTTCAGATGTCACTTGGAATTGAGAAAATACAATGTACTAGCAAGTTAAATTATTTTATATTTATAATATCAGTTATCTATCACTTAATATTAGCTAGAATATGTATACGCTATATATAGACATAGCATCACCTGTAAATTATAATACTTATGTATTCCTTTCTACAATAAATATAGTTGTAAGAAATGCAGTCTAGTGTGTGAAATTACTTGATATCTATTAAAAGAGACAAGGAACCTAGTGTATATTGAATACTTATTAGATTGGAGGTAGTATGCTAGATGATTTATATGAAACTCATAAATAAATAAAATGATTATTATCATATTCTTTGGAAAAATAACTATACCTAGAAGAGTTCTGCAAATGGGTATGAAATATATGTCTTAATTGTTTAAATATTAAAGCCCTAAAATTAATAATACTGTGCTGGTAAGACTATTAGAGGGTATGATTAAGCCATTCAAATTAAAATGAATTTCTCCATTATTTCATCTCAAAAGACCCTTTTGGTACTCATACTACCTTTTTAAGAAAAAAAATTAATTTTAGGCCAAGGAGAAAAATTGCATAAGGCTTTTCATCTCCTCTTTACCCATATTCTCCTGAGGCTCCCACCACCACTACCACCAATTTACAAGAATTTCAGGGCTTTGCCTGGGGTACTTTACAAATCTGGTTCTTCACTAACAGCTACATTTACTCTTTTATAATCTCCAAAGCAGAGTATTAGTTTAGGAGCAAAAAGTTAGGAAATAATTATATCTGGATTTCTAGCTGCTTTCTAAATCAATCTAGTTACGTACATTAAACATGCCAGAAGAAATACCTAATTTAAAAGTAAAAGTATTTCGAACATAATGAAATAGCTTCTCTCACTCATTTCATTAGTACCCCTTCAAAAAATTTGTAAGCTTACAGTAAATGAAAGTAGAAAGAACAATTTCAAAATCATATTATAAGGCAAGTATTACCTTGACACTAAAATCAATCAATGACATTACAAGAAATATAAACTACCAGCCATATACATCACAAGTACAGTACCTGGCAAAATAACAGACACGCAGATCAATGAAGAAGAATGGAAAGTCGCAAAATAGGCTCACATACACAATTAATTGATTTTCAATGAAGGTACAAAGTAAATGCAGTGGAGAAAGAATGGAGAGAGTGGAGAGAGTCTTTTAACCAATTTATGCTGGAAAATATGAACATCCATAATGAATAAATAAATAAATAAGTAAATTTCAACCCATAGACTGCATCATATAGAAAAATTACAGCACTTTGGGAAGCCGAGACAGGTTGATTACTTGAGCTCGGGAGTTTGAGACCAGCCTGGGCAACATGGTGAAACACTGTCTCTACTGAAAATACAAAAATTAGATGGGTGTGGTGGTGCAGTGTCTGTAGTCCCAGCTACTTGGGAGGATGAGATGGGAGGATCGCTTGAACCCCGGAGGCGGAGGCTGCAGTGAGCGGAGATCGGGCCACTGCCCTCCAGCCCGAGTGACAGAGTGAAACCTCATCTCAAAAGGAAACGAAAAATAAACTCAAATGTAAAATTGTTAATTTAAAAAGTCTGGTAGAAAATCTTCATGACCTTGGATTAAGCCGAATTGTATCAGTTATGGCGTCAAAGAAAATAAATTGATATTAGACTTCATAAAAATGATAGCCTCTGTTAATATGGTGTATCATATGATTTGTGAATGTTGAACCATGGTTGCATCCCACTAATAAAATCCCATTTGGTCACAGCATATGATCGTTTTAATGTTCTGTTGAATTCAGTTTGCTAGTATTTTGTTGAGAATTTTTTCATCTATATTTATCAAAGATATAGACCCATAGTTGTGGTTTTTTTTCTTAATTTTATTTTAAGTTCAGGGGTGCAGATTTGTTGTATAGGTAAGCTTGAGTCATGGGGTTTGCTGTACAGATTATCTGATCACCCAGGTATTAAGCCTAGTACACATTACTTATTTTTCTTGATCATCTCACTCCTCCCACCCACCACTCTCCACTATCCACTCTCCAACAGGCCCCAGTATGTGTTATTTCCCTCTGTGTGTCCATGTGTTCTCATCATTGAGCTCCCATTTATAAGTAAGAAAATGCAGTATTTGGTTTTCTGTTCCTGCATTAATTTGTTCAGGATAATGGCATACAGCCCCATCCATGACCCTGAAAAGGACATGATCTCATTCTTTTTTATTGCTGCATATTCCATGGTGTATATGTGCCACATTTTCTCTATCCAGTCTACCATTGATGGAAATTTAGGTTGATTGTATGTCTTTACTATTGTGAATAGTGCTGCAATGAAAGTGTGTGTGCATGTGTCGTTAGAATACAACAATTTATATTCCTTTGATTATGCATCCAGTAATGTAATTGCTGGGTCAAATGGTATTTCCATTTTAGGTCTTTAAGGAACCGCCACACTGTCTTCCACAATGGTTGAACTAATTTGCACTCCCACCAACAATGTATAAGCATTTCTTTATCTCCACAGCCTTGCCAGCATTTCTTATTTTTTGACTTTTTAGTTAGAGCCATCCTGATGCATGTGAGATGGCATTTCATTGTGGTTTTGATTTGCATTTCTCTAATGATTAATGATGTTGAGCTTTTTTTCATATGATTTTTGGCCACATGTGTGTCTTATTTTGAAAAGTGTATCCTCATGTTCTTTACCCACTTTTTAATGGGATTGTTTATTTCTTGTAAATTTGCTTAAGTTTTTTATAGATGCTGGAGGGAAAGATGACTGACTAGACACCAGCCAGGTGGAGCAACTCTCAGTGTGGAATGAGATGACTGGCATGGTCCTAACAGATCTTCAGAGGGTAAAGCACTAAAAGTCTATGGAAAAAAGTCACAGAGGCTGAGTTGAAGGGGGAGAAAGCTGATAATCCTATATGGAACTACAGTACACTTGGATGCATTCGTGGCCCCCAAAACTCTGGGGGTGCTGGTGAGTTGAACTGGCAAGGAGCAACCTGCTCTCATCATGGGCCTCTGGAACCCTGGCAGGAGGAGACCCCTTGATTACCACAGACACTCAAGTTAGCGGGGAGAGTTGCTTAGAGAAGATGTAGGGGCAGCAACCCAGCTGATATGGAGCCCAGAGGGTTTGGTGTAGTGTCTTTGGCAGAGCATGGCTGGAGATGCCCCTCTCCCTAGGCTGGACTTGCTGCCAGAGTAGACCTTAGCTCTAGGGGAGCTATCGGTCTTGAACTTTGCAAAGCAGTCTTGCCCATTCAATGGGGTCTGTCTTACCAAAGCACCCCTTGATTTTCTACCTTTTTGGGGGGCCCCAGCCTAGCCACACCTGCTTGCAGGGCATCTTTGGGTCCCCTAGGTGCTCACACAATAGCTTCTGTGCTGGTGGACCGTGGCTAATCAGTGGAGAGCTCCAGCAAGACAGCCCCTACTACCATGCACCAGGCCACATCCTCCCTCCCCATACTGCAGCTTCTTTAGGGCCCAGAGCAACTCCCTATATCAGTTTTTTGGCACTTGTCCGTGCAAGTGAGCTTTGCTTCCCCTGCCCCATGAACACACAGGAGGGCAAGTAAGCAAAGCAAAGAAATAAAAGACATTAAAATCAGAAAAAAAAGAAGTAAAAATATATCTGTTTTCAAATGGTAAAATCTCATGTACAGAAAATCCTAAAGACTACACACACACACACACACACACACACACACACATATGCATGCAAAACAGGACTCACACAAGAATCAGTAAAGTTTCAGATACAAAATGAACATACAAAAATTAGTTGAGATTTTATACACTAACAATGAACTATGCAAAATGTAAATTTAAAAGCACAAGAAAATTAGCAAAAAATATAGAGAAGTTGAATTACATCAAACTAAAATTGCTTCTGTGCAGAAAATGAGGTAACAGAGTGAAAAGGCAACATATGGAATAGAAGGAAATATTTGCAAACTCTCTATCAGAGAAGAGGTTTCCAAAATATGTAAGAAATTCTACTACTCAATAGTAAATTAAAAAAAAAACACCAAATTACCTGATTAATAATGAGTAAGAGACTTGAATAGATATGTCACCAAACAAGACATACATTTGGCCAATAGTATATAAAAAGATGCTCAACATCACTATTCAAAAGGGAAACACAGATCAAAACTACAATATATTATCACCTCACTCCTGTTCAATGGCTATTATATGTGTAAAAAAAAAATAAAAAGTGTTGGTGAAAATGTGGAAAAATTGGAATATTTATGTACTATTTTTGAGAATGCAAAATGGTTGAGCTGCTATGAAAAAACTGTATGGAGGTTCCTCAAAAAATAAAAATAGAATTATCGTATGACCCAGCAATCTCACCTCTGGAAATACATCCAAATAAACTGAAATCAAGATCTACCTTTATTCATGGCAGCATTATTCACAATAGCCAAGGTATAGAAACAATATAAATGTCCATTGAAATATAATGGATAAAGAAAATGTGATGTATGCAGAAATTGAATATCATTCAGCCTTAAACAAGAAAAAAAATCCTGCCACATGTGACAACATGGAGGAACCTGGAGGACATTATAGTAAGTTAAGTAAGCCAATCAAATACAGATACTGGGCCGGGTGCAGTGGCACATGGCGGGCAGATCACCTGAGGTCAGGAGTTTGAGACCAGTACAAATGTAAAATATATTTCACAATGTAAAATATTATTCACAATTTAAATGTAAAATATTACATTTTACAATACATACAATATCACAATGTAAAATATTATTCACAATTTTGATGACAATATTAAGATAGGTTATCTATTACAGAAGATTTTTTGTATATACCACCTTACAAAAATATACTGTTTCTTTGTATTTTTTTTCTAATACTGCTTTGATAATACAATCAGCATTAGTAATTAGAAACCAATAATGTAATAAGATTTGGATGTGTAAATAATGGAGCAGAAAGTATATCATTAAGATTTACTTAGTTTGTTTTATGAGGCTTAACAAAATAACAAATATAAATATAGCACTCTTTAGTTTATGAAGTGCTTTTCATATTAAAAGAAATGAACCTATGTAATATTGGTTAACTTAACTCCATTAACAAATGATTCTTATTGTTGTTATTATTATCATTTCCTATACTTAGTTGAAGAATGTAAGATACATGAAACAATCTGTGCAGAGAACCGTAATGGATTCCTTTCAGTGGGGCTTTGGAAGAGTTGCCCTGTTCAAGTAAAGGGCTGGGAAAGCTTCACACTCTGGCTAACTAATACAGCAAGGAAGATTGTCTCTTCTAAAGCTTTTATAAACGGAGATTGATACGGTTGGGCTGTGCCCCCACCCAAATCTCATCTTGAATTGTAACTCCCACAATTCCCACGTGTCATGGGAAGAACTCGGTAGGAGGTCATTGAATTACGGGGGCAGGTCTTTTCTGTCCTGTTCTGTGATAGTGAATGAGTCTCACAAGATCTGATGCTTTTAAAAATGGGAGGTCTTCTGCACCAAGCTCTCTTTGCCTGCCACCATCTAAGTAAAATGTGACTTGCTCCTCCTGTCCTTCCGCCATGATTGTGAGGCCTCCCCAGCCACGTGAAACTGTGAGTCCAGTTAAACCTGTTTCTTTTGTAAATTGCCCAGTCTCAGGTATGTCTTTATCAGCAGTATGAAAACAGACTAATACAGTAAACCGGTACCAGTAAAATGGGGTGCTGCTGAAAAGATACCCAAAAATGGGGAGGCAAGTTTGGAACTGGGTAACAGGCAGAGGTTGACACAGTTTGGGGTGCTCAGAAGAAGAAAGGAAAATGTGGGAAATTTTGGAACTTCGTAAAGACTTGCTGAATGGCTTTGACAAAAGTGCTGATAGTGATATAAACAATAAGGTCCAGGCTGAGGTGGTCTTAGATGGAGATGAGGAACTTGTTGGGAAGTGGAGCAAAGCTGACTCTTGTTATGTTTTAGTAAACAAACTGGTGGCATTTTGCCCCTGCCCTAGAGATTTGGGGATTTTTGAACTTGAGAGAAATGATTTAGGGTATCTGGCAGAGAGCAGCAAACCATTCAAGATGTGACTTATGTGCTGTTAAAGGCGTTCATCTTTATAAGGGAAGCAGAGCATAAAAGTTTACAAAATTTGCAGCTCGACAATATGATAGAAAAGAAAATCCCATTTTCTGAGGAGAAATTCAAGTTGGCTACAGAAATTCTCATAAGTAATGAGGAGCCCTGTGTTCTTCTCCAAGACAATGGGGATCTCTAGGGCATGTCAGAGGTCTTCATGGCAGCCCACTCCCCATCACAGGCCCAGAGGCCTAGGAAGAAAACATGCTTTTTGGGGTCAGGCCAAGGATCCCCGTGCTGCGGGCAGGCTAAGGACTTGGTTCCCAGTGTCCCAGTCCTTCTTCTGGGACCTCTGACCTCAAGGGACACCAACCTGATGCCAATAGGATTGCTCTTGCACAGGGTGTCTGACAACGCCTGTTGGGGGGTCTCACCCAGTTGGATGGTACAGGGAATAGGATCCATTTGAGGAAGCACCTTGTCCTTTGGTGGAGAGGGTGTGTTTCACTTGGGGGAAACCCCACTCATCTGGGCTGCCCAGATTCCTCAGAACTACCAGGAAGAGGGGCTAAGTCTGCTGGTCCGCAGAGACTGTGTCCCTCCCTTCCACTAGGGCTCAGGCCCAGGGAGATCTGAATTCTGTCCTTGAGCCTCTGGCTGGAATTATTGGAGGTCCTGCAGGGAAACCTCACTCAATGAGGAAGGATGGGTCAGGTTTAGGACTGAAGAAGATACTCTGGCCACAGACAGCCACAGTCGGTGTGTTGGGCTGTGGGGACAAGTCTTGGGACCAAGCCATCCAGCCTCCCTGGCTCTAGCAGGGGAAAAGCGCAGCCTGGCGCTATAGAAATGGGTGCCGCCCTTCCCCTGCTCTGGGAGCTTAGCCTGTTAGGTAGTTGCGAGTCCCAGTGCCGGTTGCTGCCCCTTCTCCAAGGAGCTCAAAAGACTTAGGCGGCAGGCGGGCGCAGCCGGTGCCGGTTGCCCCTCCCTGCCGGGGGTTTCCGTAGGCTTAAGCAGATTGCAGTTGAGAGTCTGTAAGAATCTGCGTGTTCAGGGGTTGGGACACTCAGCCCCAATGGCACGGGTTTGCGAGTGGGATCTTCCTATGGGCGGGTTGCAGAGTTCTGTGGAAAAAGCAGTTTTCCTGGCTGGGTAGTATGCTTACTCACTGCCTCCCGTTGCTGAGGGGAGAGGCTTCTCCTTTCCCATGGGGCCCTCAGGTGGGCGGCTGCACCACACTGTTCTTCCTTCTCTCCTTGGGTCATGCCAGCCTTCCAGTCAATTTTGATGAGAGAATTAGTTACCTTGGTTGCTAGTGCAGGATTCGCAGGCTTATTATGGGTTTTTTTTGATGGGAGTCCTCGAACGCCGCTGTTTCTAGTCGGCCATCTTGGCCCTGTCCTTCATTGACATTTAAGGTAGGAAAAATGATGGCTAATCCTGAGAGTTGAGTAAAATGAGGTAAAACTTACATACTGTGAAAACCATGTGGACATTGACCACCGGTATTTGACGGCAAATGTCGGTGAGCAATGTTTCATCCTCTTTAGTTCATTACACTATTTGAGAATAACAAAGGTAAAAGTAATTTTAACCTTTATAAATCAAGTATGACACAAACGCTGAAATATTTCCAATAATTAAATAGATTGTATACATTATGAAGTAACAAAAAAAGGAAAAGAAAAAAATGGTATATAAAGACCTCATTAAACCCAAGAAAAGTTAAAGAGAAAAAATTAATCTCTAATAAAATGCTTTTAGCATGCCCTGAAATAAATAATATATATGTTTTATGCTAATATATTAAAAATTGATAAAGACAATGTTTTAGGTATCAAAAAATGTGCATTTAAAATGCAAAATGTGACATCAAAGAAGTTTCTTATTTAATGTAATGCACCATACATCATTGAGCATATGGGATATATGGGATCATGTATAAAAGGCCGTTTTGTTAGAGGGGTTTAAAAAATATAAATTTTCAATTTGGAAATATTCACAAAGTATAAAATGTTGGGGTTGGTAAACCTAGCACATTGTACCTAAAATGGTATTTTTCCTGGTTGAACAGACAATGGCAGTATAGAATTATTTTCTTCAAGGTAATGATTATATTCTGTTATCACTGTACTCCCCACATAACTAATTACATTGCCTTAAATATAGTAGGAGTTCAAATAATTTGGACTGTGGCACTGAAATTGCATTTATCATCTTAAATATGGTATAGGGGAACAATTACCTCATCTGGATAGTCTGTATTCTTTTAATGACTGAAGATATGTGGCTTTGCTGAATTTTGTCACCAAAATCTGCAGATTTTTGGATATGATCATTAGAAGTGTTTGAAGATGCACCTGAACATATTTTACAATTATTAAGAGCAAGTAGTTTGGTATAGTAGATATAGTGAAGTTCTAGCAAACAATTAGTTCACACAAAATTTTAAATCCAGAGGCTGCATTAGACTGACTACAATGTCTAAAATTCTATATTCAATCATGATTTCTCAAATTGACAATGTTTGGTCAGAGTAATAGAGTATATCCATGAACACTTTAGCATATATTAATTTAACCTTAATAGTATAACATAATAGTTGAAGAAGAAGAATTCTAGTGTAGGATATAAATTCTGGTACTAATACAGGATAGTAAACACTCAACACATGGGGTTCTGAATATTTGGTCTGAGTTAGGTAGAGGCTACAGGGTAAATTGCTTCTGGGGCATACAGCATGACAAGGATGTCAAATAATTGAATGGGCCTTGAACAAGATTTAGAGGTGTGTTTACTGATTTTTCTTAAAAAGAGCCTAAGTCAATGCTTAACAGTTCTGTTTTATCCCTCTTTTAATGTGACTTCCCATCTGAAAAATTATTTTATTTGACTATTAATTTAGGACTGTGTAGGTACACTTAATAAATGTATTTGGAGAAAATCTTTGGAAATAATCACAGCTATTGGTTTGGATAAAGTTAGCATATGTACCTAAAATGGTATTTTGCTTGAATGAGCAGGCACTGGCAGTATAGAATATTATTTTCTTGAAATTAAGTATTATTATGTTTAGATATTATATTAAGACTTGTGGGGTTAGGGAATTAAAGAGAGAGAATTCTTTAAGCCTCTTTTGTCTAAGGATACTACAAATAGTAATTACAAAATACATGATAAAAACAGTGAAAGCACTTGAAAGGTACAATCTCCCTGCAACACACAGCTGCAATCTCCTGTGTAAGCACTGAAAGCCCCTAATTTGCTCATTAGTCATTTAATATATTATTTCATTTAGTCATTCATTCAGTTATTCAGTAAATACATATTAAATACATTCTAGTGCCAGATATAGTTATAGATTCTGAGAATATACTGATGACTAAAGAGAAAAGACCCTTATCCTCACTGAGATTATAGTACAGTAGAGTAGAGATCTAAAAAATTGGAAGTACTACAGTTAATGTCAGTGAATCACTGGAGCATATAGTGGAAATGAATAGTGGCAGGAAACAAGTGTATAAAGTTTTTTGATGGTATATGAATTCATTCCCTGTGTGGTATTAACAGAACTGACCAACACATTGAAGATAATCTCAGGAATAAACCCAGACTGGGTAGCAGAGGGAATTAAGATCCTAATGTGACTTGACAGACTGGAAGATCCCTGGATATATGGTAATTTAGAATCTTAACAATTGTTAGATTTATCCAGCAAATCTAGAAAGGTGTAACTAATTATCTTCTATACAACAGCATTTATATTGGATATTAATGTTCTGTACAGGAAAAATAGGTTCTATGATCAATTAAGTTTGGAAAACTGCATATGAAGAGTGGGATTCTTCAATGTAGGTCTTTTCAGAGCTTGTAATTTTGTTAATATTGAATATCAAGAAGAGATACAAAATATGCAGTATTTGCTGAATATATTGCAACGAGAAACTTTCCTTTATAGACTATTTTTTAAATGTAATGTTCTGAAGAGCATACTTTGTGAGACACATGACTAAGGATGCTAAACCAGTGTTGGAAATAATGCTATGACTAATGATCTTTGATAATAATACTTTATGCTGAAATAAAGAAATAGATGACCTATTTCAAATCTATCACTGTAATTTACACAGTGACCTGAAAGCAACTGAAAAATTTGAGTGGCGTGATGTAGTTTTGCACATTTTTAATAGATGGTTGTGGATTAATGTTTCACTATGTTGAGTTTATATTCAGAGGACATAATTGATTATTTAACATCAAAACTACTGTTAAGTAATAAAAAGTAAGAAATACGAAGTTTATGTGAAAATGTCAATCATAACCAACTTTTAACAAGCAGTTTTTATTGTCCAGTATACCTGATTAACAGAGAAAAGATAGGTAGGGTGAAGGAAGCACTAGACGTACATCCAGGAGGCCTGGCCTCCTCGCTCAGGTCTACCATTAATTATCAGTGTGTTCTTGTACAAAGAATCTCTTCATCTCAGAACTTGTAGCTTAGAGATCATGTAGTCAAATAACCTGATTGCCCTGAATCTTCGAAATGCACATTGGAATAAAGAGTGCTATTCAGACATTCTATTAGGTTGGTGTGAAAGTAATTGAAGTTCTTGCCATTACTTTCAGTGGCAAAACTGCAATTACTTTTGCACCAACCTAATAAGTTGCG
Organism: Macaca fascicularis; assembly: GCF_037993035.2. Taxonomy (NCBI): domain Eukaryota; kingdom Metazoa; phylum Chordata; class Mammalia; order Primates; family Cercopithecidae; genus Macaca; species Macaca fascicularis. Next base: position 87,083,454 of record NC_088387.1, read on the forward strand.
TCTTTATTTTCAGAAATCTCAATTCTTAAGAGAATAAGATTTAGAATTGTAATATCGATTATCTCCTGTTATTCATAATTCTACTGGTGTGTTAGTTCCATGTTTCTCAAAATGTATCGTATAAACATGAGAGTACAGATATCTCTTTCATATACACGTTTCCTTTTGCGGGGTATATACCTAGCAGTGGGCTTGCTGGATCATATGGTAGTTCGATTTTTAGTTCTTTGACAAACCTCCATAGATTTTTCCATAGTGGCTCTACTAATTTCCATCTCCACAAACAGCATATGAGGGATCTCCCTTTCTCCACATCCTCACCAGCATTCGTTATTATTTTGTAGTTGTTGTTGTTGATAAAAGCCATTTTCACTGCGATAAGATGGTAACTCACTGAGGATCTTTTTCATTTCTCTGATTATCTTCAATGTTGGGCATTGTTTCATATACCTGTTGGCCATTCATATAACTTTTTTGAGAAATTCAGACCTTTTGCATATTTTTAAATCAGATTTTTATTTGCTATTTAATGAACTCCATATATATTCTGGTTATTAAGCCTTTATAAGATAGGTAGTTTGCAAATACTTTCTTCCATTTAGTCTCTTCACTTTGTTGATTGTGTCCTTTGCTGTGCAGAAGCTTTTTGGCTTGATAGGATACCATTTGTCTATTTTTGCTTTGGCTACCTGTGCTTCTGAGGTCTTACACACAAAAAATCTGCCAGGACATATGTCCTATGGCATTTCTCCAATTTTTTTTCTGGAGGTTTCAAAGTTTCAGTTATTATTTATGACAAATTCACTTTTGTTTGGTTTTTCATATGGTGAGAGACAGCAGTTTTCCCAGCACTATCTATTGAAGAGACTGCTCTTGCCCCATGGTATGATCTTGGTACCTTTATAAAAAAAATGAAATTGTTATAAATATATGGATTTGTATATCATTGTATAGGTCTTTCACTTCTTTGGTTAATTCCTAGGTATTTAATTTTATAATATTTGTGGCTGTTATAAATGAGATTACTTTCTTAATTTCCTTTCAGATTGTTCACTGTTGGCATACATAAATGCCACTTAGTTTTGCATGTTGATTTTGTACCCTGAAACTTTAGTAAATTTGTTACAGTTTTTTAAATCAGTTATATATTTTTTGTGGAGTCTTTACCTTTTAGTAAGTACAAGATTATATTACATGCAAACAAGGATAGTTTTACTTCTTCCTTTCAAAATCGTGTGTCCTTTTTGTAAAAATCTTTTTTGATTGGTCTAGCTAAGATGTTCAGTAATATGCTGAATATCAATAGTGAAAAGGGGCAACCATGTCTTATTCTAGATCTTAGAGGAAAGGTGTTCAGTTCTTCCCTGCTCAGCATAATACTAGGTGCGGGTCTATTGTATATGGCTTTCTTTTTGGTGTTGAGGTACATTCCTGCCATACCCAGTTTATTGAGGGTTTTTGTCATGAAGGGATGTTAAATTTTATCAATTTTTTTTTAGTATCAAGTGAAATAATCATGGAATTATTATTTATTTATTTATTTTTGAGATGGAGTCTCACTCTGTCCCCCAGGTTGGAGTGCAGTGGTTCAATCCTGGCTCACTGCAACGACTGCCTCCCTGCAATGACTGCCTCCCAGGTTCAAGCTATTCTCCTGCCTTAGGCTCCTGAGTACCTGGGACTGCAGGCGTATGCTGCCACCAGGCCTGGCTTATTTTTTTTATTTTTATTTTTTGTATTTTCAGTAGAGATGGGGTTTCACCATGTTGGCCACACAGGTATGGAACTTCTGACCTCAAGTGACCCACCCACCTTGACCTCCCAAAGTGTTAGAATTACAGGTGTGAGCCACTGCCCCTGGCCAATTATAGAATTTTTGTTCTTCATTCTGTTTATATGATGTTTTACATCAATTGATTTGTGTATGTTGGACCATCTTTGCATCCCTGGATGAATCCCTCTTGATCATGATAAGTGCTCTTCTTAAGGTATTGTTGAATTTTATTTGGTAGTATTTCATTGAGAATATTTACATCAATATTTATAAAAAATATTGGCCTGTAGTTTTTTGTTGTTGTTGCTGCTGCTGTTGTTTTTTTTGTTTGTTTTGTTTTCATTTTTGGTTGTTTTTTTTTTTTTTATGTTTCATTTGTTTTTGATATCAGGGTACTACTGGCCTCATAGTGTGAGTTTGGAAGTATTCCCTCATCTTTCATTTTTTGGAATAGTTTGAGTAGGGTTGATATTACTTCTTCATTATATGTTTGGTAAAATTCAACAGTGAAGCCATCGGATCTGAGACTTTTCCTTATTGGGAGATATTTTATTATGGCTTTAATTTCATTACTTGTTATTGATCTGTTCAGGTTTTGAATTTCTTCATGGTTCAATATTGGTAGATGGTATGTGTTAGAAATTTGTTCATCTCTTCTAGATTCTCCAGTTTATTGGCAACTGCTCATAGAAGCTGTAATGATTCTTTGAATTTCTGTGATGTCCACTGCAATGTCTTCATTTTCATCTGTGATTTTATTTATTTGGACCTTTTTTACTTAGTCTGGCTAACAGTTTGTCAATTTTGTTTAACTCTTCAAGAAACCAACTTGTTATTTCATTGATTTTTTTATATTGTCTTAATTTTAATTTTAATTTATTTCTGCTCTGACTTTCATTATTTTATTTCTTTAAAAAATTTTGGGGTTGGTCAACTCCTACTTGTTTAGTTCTTTAAGATGTATCCTTAGATTGTTTATTTGAGGTTTTTTTATTATTATTTGTAATGTAGGCACTTAGAGCTGTAAACTTCCCATTTAGTACTGCTTTTATCATTATATATTGCTCTTCTTTTTCTCTTCGTATAGTTTTTGTCTTGAAAACTATTTTGTCTGATATAAGGAGAGCTACTCCTGCTCTTTTTTGGTTTCCATTGTCATGGAATATCTTTTTCCATCCCTTTTTTTTCATTCTACATGTGTCTTTATTGGTGACGTGTGTTTCTTGTTGGCAACAGATCATTGGGCCTTTTTTTTCAATCCACTCTATATCTTTTGATTGGAGAGTTCAGTCCATTTATATCCAGTGTTATTATTGGTAAATGAGAACTTACTCATGCCACTTCGTTATTTGTTTTCTGGTTGTTTTGTAGTCTTTTCTTTCTTCTTTCTTTTCTTCATGTTTTCCTTTTACTGAAGGTAATTTTCTCTGGTAGTATGCTTTAATTTCTTGATTTTTATTTTTTATGTATCTAGTATATTTTTTTTTGGTTTGAGGTTATCATGAGATAGCTATCTTATTATTTATTATTTTAAGCTAATAAAAACCTCACTGTTTGCATAAACAAACAAACAAAAGGTAAGCTAATAAAAACTCTATGCCTTAATGTCATCTTCCCACTTGTTAACATTCTGTTGTTTCTATTTTTAATTTACTGTATTATCTATGTCTTGAAAAGTTGTTATAGTTACTATTGTTAATTGGTTCATAGTTTAGTCTTTCTACTTAAAATACTAGTAGTTTACATACTGCTGTTACAGTGTTATAATATTATGTATTTTTCTGTGCACTTACTATTACCTGTGAGTTTTGTACCTTCAGATGATATCTTATTGATCATTGGTGCCCTTTTCTTTCTGATTGAATTATTCCCTTTAGTATTTCTTGTAGGACAAGAGTGATATTGATGAAATCCCTCAGCTGTTGTTCTCTGTACATAAAGGATATTATCTCCAGGTGTACTATTCAAGGATAAAAGTTTCTTTCCTTTGGCACTTTAAATATGTCATGTCTCGTAGCCTGTAAAGTTTCTGTTATAAAGTCTGCTGCCAGATATATTGGAGCTCCATTTTATGTTATTTTTTTTTCTTGTGCTGCTTTTAGGATCCTTTCTTTATCCTTGACATTGGGAATTTGATTATTACATGCCTTGAGGTTGTCTTCTTTGGTTTAAATCTGCTAAGTGTTCCGTAACCTTCTTGTACTTGGATATTGGTGTCTTTCTCTAGGTTTTGAAAGTTTTCTGTTACATCTCTTTACATAAACTTTCTACTCCTGTCTCTTTCTCTACTTCCTCCAGGGCCACTAACACTTAGATTTGCCATTTGAAGTTGTTTTCTAAATATTGTAGGTGTGCTTCATTTTTTTTTTCTTTTCGTTTTTGTCTCCACTGACTGTGTGTTTTCAAATAGTCTGTCTTCAGTCTCACTAATTCTTTCTTCTGCCTGATCAATTCTGCTCTAAAGAGACTCTGATGCATTCTTCAATATGCCAGTTGCATTTTTCAGCTCCAGGATATCTGCTTGATTTTTTAAAATTATTTCAATCTCTTTCTTAAATTTGTCTGACAGAAATGTGAATTCCTTTTCTGTGTTATGTTGAATTTATTTTATTTTCCTCAACACAGCTATTTTGAATTATCTCTCTGAGAGGTTACATGTATTTGTCTCGAGGATGCTCCCTGGTTCCTTATTTAGTTAATTTGGTGAAGTCATGTTTTCCTGGATGGTCTTGATATTTGTGTATGTTTGTCTGTGTCTGGGCATTGAAGAGTTAGGATTTATTGTAGTCTTCTCAGTCTGGGCTTGTTTTAACTCATCCCTCTTGGGAAGGCTTTCCAGATATTTGAAATGACTTGAGTGTTATGATCTAAGCTGTATCCGCTTTAGAGGGGTACCCAAAGCTCCATAACACTGTGGTTCTTGCAGATTCATTGAGGCACCACCTTGATCTTGGACAAGATCTGGAGGAATACTCTGGATTATGAGGCAGAAAATCTTGTTCTCTTCTCTTACTTCTGTTCAAACAAAGTCTCTCGCTGTCTCTGTCCTGAGCTACCTGAAGCTGAGGTTGGGGTGACACCAGCACTCTTTGGCCACCAGCACTACAACTGTACTGGGTCAGACCTGAAGCCAGCACAACACTAGGTCTCACCCAAGGCCTGCTGTAACCACTTCCTGATAAAAACCTGTGTATGCTCAAGGACTTGGGGCACCACAATCAACAGGTAACAAAGCCAGCTAAGCCTGTGTCCTTTCCTTTACGGTGACAAGTTCTTTCTGACCCTGGGCAGGTCCAGAGGTGCCATCCAGGAGCCAGAGACTGGAGTAAACCACTTAGACTTATTCCTGGTGTTCTACCACACTGTAGCTGAGCTGGTACTCAAACTACATGACACAGTCCTTCTCACTCTTCCTTCCCCTTTTCAAAGGCAGAGAAACCTCATCCTGTGTCTGTCTACCATCACCACAAGGTCTACTACCAGACTACCACCAATGTTCCTTTAAAGTCCAAGGGCTTTTCAGTTAGTTTGTGGTGAATGATGCCTGGCCCAGGACTGATCCTTCAGGGCAATGGGCACCCCTCTGGCCCAGGGCAGGTCAGAACTGTGGTCCCAGAGCCAATGCCTACAATTGGGGACCCCAAGTGCCCAGTTGGCACTCTATCGCTCTGTGGCCAAGCTGGTACCTAAGGTGCAAGGCAAAGTCTCCTGAACTTTTCCCACTTTTCTCAAGTAGAAGGAGTCTTGCCCCGTAGCCACCACAGCTGGTAATGTGCTGAGTCTCACCTGAAACCAGCAAGTCTCAGTGTGTCTCCCAAAACATTGGAGGTAATACCTGGGCGTTGCTACTTGTTATTTAGGGCCCAAGAGCTCTTCAATTAGTAGATGATGTATCCTGCCAGGACTGGGTACTTCCCTTCAAGGCAGCATGTTCCCTTCTGGCCCAGCATGTGTCTAGAAGTGTCATTCAGAAGCAAGGGCCTGGAAAAGTGGGTTCATGACTCTGATTGTAGCTTATTCTCCTGTAGCAGAGCTAGTAATCCAAGATGCAAGATGAAGTCCTCCTCACTTTTCTCCCACCTCTCCTCAAGTGGAGGAAGGGGTTCTCTTTTAGAGTCACAAGCTTTACAACCTTGGGTTAGGACAGGGGTGATGCCAGCACCCCTTTAGTTGCCCAACTGGTGTCCCAGTAGGCAGTATCTGCCCACCCCCCACCCCAATCCCTGCCCACTGGTTTTGGGCCCAGTTCAGCCCTAGGACTTGCCTAGGACTTGTAGTCCTTGTGGCCTAGATTTCCTTTAAAGATTATTTGGGGTCCCAGAACACTTTTGTCTATAGAGGCAAGGCTTGTGGGCACTCAAGTTCAGATTGCTATTATCCCCAAATCCCCTCTGGCTAGTGTTCGTTTAAATACACCCTCTGTGGGTGTGCATCAGCTGAGTCTGGTCGGGTTTTCTTTTCTTCTATAACAGGGCAAAACTGACTTCAATGCCTCACAATGGCTATGTACTTTCCTTCTCCCCAGCAAACAGAAACACTCTCCACATCATGCTGCCACTGCCACTGGGTGGTGGAAGGGTGGTGACAGCAATTTAAGACTGATTTTCTTACCTCTTCAGGGACTCTTTCAGCAATGTGAAGTTCAACGCAGGCGCTGTGAGTGAGAGCACTCACCTGATTTTTGGTTCTTATGAAGGTGTTTATTTTGTATAGATAGTTGTTAAACTGGTGTTCTTGCAGGGGGAATGATTGGTGGGGCCTTCTATTCTGTCATCTTGCTCTGCCCCAATCCAACTTTGTTGGTTTTGCTTAAAAGTGCTTTGGCTATTCAGTGTCTTTTGTGATTGCATGTAAATTTTAGGATATTTTTCTATTTCTGTGGAGATTGTCATTGTTATTGATAGGGATTGCACTGAATTTGTAAAGTGTGTTTTATGTCATTATCATTTTAGCAATATTAATTCTTCCAATACAATATCATGAAATATCTTTTCATTTTCCTTGTGTCTTCTTCAATTCCTTTCATCAGGGTTTTATAGTATTCCTTGTATAGATCTTCTACTTCTTTGATTACATTTCTTTTTAGATATTTTATAATTTTTGTAGCTATTGTAAGTGGGATTGCTTTTTTGGTTGCTTTTTCAGATTGTTCACTGTTAGACTACATAAATGTTAATGTTTTCATATGTTGATTTTGGATCCTGCAACTTTACTGAATTTATTTATCAGTTCTAATAGTTTTTTTGTGTATTCTTTAGATTTTTCTAAGTATAAAATTGTGATGACTGTGAGCAAAGCTAATTTGACTTCTTCTTTTCCAATTTGGATATCCTTTATTCATTTCTCTTGCCTAATTTCTTTGGCCAGGACTCTCAAAATTATGTTAAATAAAAGTGGTGGAATTGGGTGTCTTTTTACTTTTCCAGGTCTTAGAGAAAGGGCTTTCACTTTTTCCCCATTTACTGTATTACCTGTGAGTTTATCATATATGACCTTTACTATTTTTATGTATGTCCTTTTTATAACCAATATCTTGAGAGTTTTAATCATAAGTAAATACCAATTTATATCAAATGTGTTTTAACATCTATTACAACTATAGTATGATTTTATTACTGTGATATATCATTTTTATTCATTTGCATATGTTGATCCATATTTACATCTCTGAGATGAATCCAACTTGATCATGGTGAATGGTCTTTTTAATGTGTTTAATTTGGTTTGCTAATATTTTCTTGAGGATTTTTGCATCTGTGTTCCTCACTGATATTGACCTATAGTTTTCACTCCTACTTGTAATTTTGGCATTATGGTAATATCGGCCTCATAGAATTAATATGAGAGTATTCTCCCATCTTCAATTTTTTGAAGTTTTTGCATTGAATAGGTATTAGTCTTCTTTAAATGTTTGGTAGGATTCAACAGTGAAGATGTCAGGCCTTCAGCTTTTCCTTAATGATAAACTTATTACAATTTCAATGTTGTTACTAATTATTAGTTGGTTCAATCTTCATATGTTATATGTTTCCAGGAATTTTTTAATCTTATAAGTTTGACAAATTGTTGGCCTATAGTTTTCCATGATAGTCTCTAATGATTCTTTGTCTTATACTTTTGTAACTTCAGTTGTTTTGTCTCATTTTTCATTCTAATTTGTTGTTGTCTTCTGTCTTATTATAGCTAAAGGCTTACTGGTTTTGTTTGTTTTCAAGCAACCCATTTTCTGTTTTGTTGATATTCTGTATTTGTTTAGTCTTGATTTCATTTATTTTCATTTATTCTGATATTTACCATTTCTTTCCTTCAACTAATTTTGATTTTGATTTTTTTCTTGTTTGAGATATACCATTAGGTTGTTGATTTGAAGTCTTTCTACATTTTTGTATACATGTTTGCTGTTATAATATTTCTGTTTAATGTTGCTTTTGCTGCCTTGGATAGATCGTGGAATGACATATTTTCATTTCTTTTTTAGGGATCAAGAAATTTTAAAATTTACTTCTTAAAAAATTGATTAAGATTGATTTGGCTTCCCATCTTCCAAGAAGCTACATGTATATATCAAAGCTTATGTCTAGATGAGGAAGCAAATACTGCAGAGAGATAGTCAAAATGTCTTTTTACTCTCACCTAGAAAGTGATTGGCAAAATGACATAACATAGGCAAGGTTTTTTTGTCTGTTTGTTTTATTGTTTTTTGGGTTTGTTTTTTTTTTTTAAAGTAGCTCTGACAGGCAACAAATAATATAGTGTACATCTTCTTTAAACTAGTGATTTTAGTGATATCGTCAATTAATAAATTTTTATATCCCCAAGTTTTCGGTCATTCTCAGTAGGAAAGGTTTATGGCAGAACGTTGTGATTTCACTAATCATTTATTTTAAATATTTAAAAGTTTTGAGTAGTTATAGATTCATAGGAAGTTACCAAATAATGTAAGGAGAGGACTTGTGTACTCTTCACCTAGTTTCCCCCAATGGTAATTTTGCATGTAACTACAGTATAATTTCAAAACCAGAAAGTTGAAATTGGTATAATCCACGGAGTTTATTTAAACCTCTGTTCCAGATGCACTCATTTACATTGGCATGTGTTCTGTGCATTTTTATCATCTGTGTGGACTTGTGTAATAACCACCACAAACAAGGCACAAAACTATTTCATCACCACAAGTTTCTAACATGGTGCCCTTTTATATTCACAAACCCATTCCCAATATTTTGGGACTAGCTTTTTTATTCAATATGATTCTTAAGAGATTCCATCCAGGCTGTGGTATGTATCAAGTTTATTCTTTGTAATGCTCAGTAGTATTTCACAATACAGATGTATCACAATTTGCTTAATCATTCACATTTAGAAGGACATTTGGATCATTTTCAGTTCAGAGGGTATTACAAATAAATCTGCTATGAATATTCATGCACAGATTTTGTATAAACATACGTTTTCATTTCTCTGAAATAAATGCCCAAGCGTGCTATTTCTACATCATATGGTAAGTGCATATTTAGTATTACAAGTAACTGCTGAATTGTCATCTACAGTGGTTATATCATTTTAAATTTCCACTGGTAAAGCATGAGTATGATCAGCTTTTTTCATCTTCACCAACATTTGGTATTATTGCTATATTTTTATTTTAGCTATTTTGATAGGCATTACGCCTTTTAAAAACATGATAAAGTGGAATAAATATATTTTGTTAGTTACATGAATAGTCAATTTGAAAGTTTTAGATATAGTAAAATAAAAATAAAACATGTCATTGGCTACATGAATGTGTACTTTTAACATCATAAATGAGTAATTGTAAAATCATTAATAAAGTCACAGAAATTAAATAACGTAAAAGTGTTGAACCTCAGTCTACAAGTCATAATTTCAAATTTGTGCTCTATTATTTACTTGTTTTTGTGACCTTGGGTACGTCACCTTAGCTCTCTGTTCCTCATTTTCTTTATCTGATAGAGAGTGTAAAATACCAATTTCCGAAGTTTGAGTGGGAATATAACAAAACAAAGCTGTTAAAAACTTATAAACACTAAAAGATAATTGTTATTATAAACTACTTGGTAAATAACACTAAACATGGCTTCATAATTTCTGATAGAGAATTATGATAATATAGTCTTATAGGAATCAATAAAGCTAAGCTAGATTAGACACGTGTGACAAGAAACAGTTCAGGTACCTATGACATGTAAGAAGCAACAAGTATCTTTTATTCTAAATATAACATAGGAGAAATACTGTGATAATACATGTCTATTTTCTTATTAAGTTTTAAACAATTCAAAATCTAGAATTCAAAATCTAGAGTTCTTTTTAATTATTTTTAATATCTTATAGATGTATGTATGAGCCATAAGAAACAAAAAAGAGATAAAAAAGAGAATAACATCCATTTTGAAAGCAAATCATCTAAACAATAAATGTATCTGCTCAAATTGATATGAGAATATAGGAGAAAATTTTTTCTGCAATCCCCCACATAGTATATTGTTTTTGAAATTGTTAAGAATTCTTGCAGAAAATTGCAAATGATACTGAAAAAACATCAGCTTATTTTAAATTGCTGAGCTAGAAGATTTTATAGTGAATACAAGAAACAGGCATTTATTTTTATGATAGCACTACTCCCTGTAATACTACATAAACATTCCAAAATGAAATATTTTATTAATACTAAATAATTCCAATGATGATGATGTAATGGCCAATTAAAGTAACTTATTTTGTTTGTATTCTGTGGTAATATGAGTCACTTTAGCTACTATTTTCATTGCAAAATGTTGATGATTTTCATGTATTAAAGCCTTCACATTGCCTTAGAATATGTAAAATGCAGTAGTACATAAAATGTTACATCAATTTTATTCTATTAATTGTTTCCATAAACTCTTACGTAGGGTGTTATTGCAGAACCTTTCTTAATGAACTTGTTTTATGCTGAGTATATTGTGAATAGTCATTGCTTATTCATGGCAATATTCCTGTCTAATTCAGCTGTAAGATGGTGTCACATTAGGACTTACCTTAGGTAAAATTATGAACTTTTAAGTTAAGAGTAAGTTTGGTGCTCTGCTCCCTTTCTAACTGCAATATCTCAAATTCCTCCCATTTATCGTGCTATTTAATTATCAGAAAGCAACTCAAAGCAACTTTATAAATAACTTCATATTTAGTATTTGCACTTACTAAAATAAACTGTGTAAATGTAGCCATTGCTTAAACTTTCTTGTTAGGTTTACTCCTTGAGCTTTCCTAGCTCACAGTTGTTCTCTGTCTCTCACCTCATTTTCTCCAATTCTTGGTCCCAATTCTTGAGGGACTTAATCAGAATTCCCTTCCTCTGTTCACACAATGGCACATTTTAATACCCAGATCTCGTAGCAAAGAAGTCTCATTAAAAGGAGCATTTGCCATCCTTTCTTCCTTAGTGGCTTTATATGGCATATAATTAACCATCTGTATGTTTTTTTCCTATAGAAAAAAATTTAATGGCTTTATATTATATTGCGACAAGTACATATCTATCTATCTATCTATCTATCTATAATATACATGTTTTGGTTTTTTTTGTTTTTTTTTTTTTTTTTTGGCATGGGGTCTCACTCTCACCCAGGCTAGAGTGCAGTGCTGTGATCTCTGCTCACTGCAAGGTCCACCTCCTAGGTTCACGCCATTCTCCTGCCTCAGCCTCCCGAGTAACTGGGACTACAGGCACCTACTACCATGCCCGGTTAATTTTTTGTATTTTTACTAGAGATGGGGTTTCACCATGTTAGCCAGGATGGTCTCGATCTCCTGACCTCATGATCCACCCGCGTTGGCCTCCCAAAGTGCTTAGATTACAGGCTTGAGCCACTGCACCCAGTCTCATAATAATATTAATCAAGTTTCTACTGGTGGACTTTTGGTGGTTTTAGATTTTTCAAAAATTGTAAACAATGCTAAAATAAGCTATCTTATAAATACAGCTCTTATTTTTATCAATATAACACATTTTAGAAATACAGTATTTGAGAATTAAAGGAATATTTTTAAAATATACTTCTCGGAAGAGTTTTAAAAATTTACAATTGCACACACAAATCAAAACAAAACAAAATCACAAATGTAGACATCCATCAACAGGGTGTAAGACTCAAATCCCTCCACATTTGTCAATCTAGCACATTATAGTTTTTCTTAAAGTTTTATACCATTGGAATATAAAAATATTAATCTTGATATTTAATTGCATTTATTTGGTTATTTTTAGGTTTAAATTTTCTACACACACTACTAACCATTCAATACCTATTATTCTGGAACATGTTTATATATGTGTGTCCATTCTTTGTTTCCAATATGACCCAAAAAAACATACTTTAGAAGTATTATTATTTTATTTTATTTTATTTTTGGAGACAGAGTCTTGCTCTGCTGTCCAGGCTGGAGTGCAGTGGTGCGATCTCGGCTCACTGCAAGCTCCACCTCCCATGTTCACGCCATCCTCCCGCCTCAGCCTCCCGAGTAGCTGGGACTACAGGCGCACGCCGCCACGCCCGGCTAATTTTTTGTATTTTTAGTAGAGACGGGGTTCACCATGTTAGCCAGGATGGTCTCGATCTCCTGACCTTGTAATCCACCCTCCTCAGCCTCCCAGGAGTGTTATTTTTACAGCAACATGTGTTATGATCAATTAGAAGAGCATCACAATATTCCATGAATGGGTCATGATTACATGAATTTGGGTGTTGAGGGTTCAAATATGAAACAAAGGAAAATGAGAAACTGAATCACAGATGAATTCATGGACCTCAGGTCAAGTGACTCAGAAAAAGGTGAAACACTGACTGAAGGGAATATTGGTCTGCAATAAAGACCAAGAGTTTATCATTGAAGTTGGGAAGTTTTGCATAGGAGCAGTATATCCAAGCAGAAGTGGTCCATACACAATTAAAGATGTGGGACACTGTCTGGGTTGAGAGGATAGAGCATATTTGTTACCTATAAACACATACCCACTAAACATCACATTTAAATACTCATAGCAGTGTTGTCAGAGACAGAATATATATTACATAACATAAATCTCTCATCACTACCCAGATGGAACGTAATTTATTTGTGACAAATTATGTACTATTTGTACTAATGTAGGTAACCAATACTGGTGTGTATTTCTAAACAATAGGATTTATATCCAGCCTTGTAAAGTTTTGATGAACTTATATTTATCCTCTATCAGTGAGTTGTGATTATAGTAATATGAGCATATTTTAAAAATTCACCATGTAAAGATTTGAAATGGGAGAATTTGAAAAATTATCCAAATCCCCTATTCTGCTCCAAACTTGTATCCCTTTCCAATTGCAGAAACTAAGTTATCTCTCAAACTAAGATAAGGTAGGTGTCTTAACAGTAGCAACTTCCCTCTAAGCCTGCTCTGCAAATATTTTTCACACCTCCAGCCACAAACATCGCACCCCAGAAACATAGTATGCTGCAATGGGAAAACAAGTGAACTCGAAAAAACTACAAAAGGCAGAGGGGTAAAATTTAACCACAAAATTGGGATTGCTCCATTTTGTCAAAAACACAAGATGCATCCGGGAAATGTGTGTTTAATCTGCAAGTGGCAGCCTTTGAGGTGTCTGTCAAGAGAGGGCAGGATAGAAGACAGAAGAGCAAGTGCAGGGCCAGGCAGCTCTTTCTGTCCTTCAGGATTTAGATACTGCCCCCATTGGACTTTAGAAGCCATTTGAAGGAATTAAATCAGAAGTAGAGTCCAGTTTTGAGGAAACAAGTTAGAATGGAAAAGGAAGGTCCCAAGTTGATTTTTAATGATGCAGTTGTAAATATTGGGAAATATTGTAAATGAATGAACAGATTATTGCTGACAAGACTTCCCTGAAGCCTCACTTGGATGCTGTGGAGCATCTGCACTCTCTAACACGGTTCTGCCCTCTCCAGCCTGCATGTGTCCTGGATCAGATGGTCACAGCCTATTTCAAGGTTTTCCATGATGCTGAGAGGAAGCCAGGAGGTTTCATTCTGAGTGTTCACTGTATCACTGACACTTCTGGCAGGCTGAACAGAGTGTTAGAACGTGCAAAGGCCTTAACTAATACAGCACTATATGGTTTCAAGAAAAAGCCCCCTGCTGAATGTCAGAAAGCACAGAAGGTACACTGAAACATATACTAAATACGCGCTCAAACAAATTTATTATCTACTCTCTTCAATTGTGTAATGAAAACCTTTAAAAGTTGTTTAAAACAGAAGCTGGAAAGCCTGGAAACTGCATTCAAACTCTATTCATAATCAATTATGAATGTAAGAAGAGACAAGAACTCAGAATGATTCTAACTAGTAAACTCAAAAGCTGTGTTGTTTTCATTTCAAATAGGTGTGAGTTATATCAAACATGCTGGAATTTCCATATAGGCACATTTCCACACCTATATCTCTAAGTAAAATCATTTCTTCCCTGAATGATGTTGTATATAGAGGTATAAATGTTTCCAGTGTTATCACTATAAATGCACGTTCATATAAAACATGATCGTTCTTTTATTGCTTTTTTGGTGACTATAGGATCATTAAGTTTCAATATTGCCTATCTCTTTTCTAAATAGGTCTTCTAGTAAATCACTTGTATGGTTTTATTTTTTTCAACGTGGGTTTAAGATTCTTATTGATTACTTCTGGAAAAGCGACATTCCAACAAATTGCATTTGCTGAAAAGATCAATGGCCCATTAGACTGGCATTTTATAAAGACCTAAACTAGATGCTTCAGTGGAAGGTCAGAAAAAAATTACCTTTCATAAAGCACCTGTCCAATTGTTCAATATTACACCACGGGGGAAAATTTTTTCCTAACTCCAGCTGGTTATCATTTTATGCTTTGAAACACAAGGATTGATGACCCTTGTAATTTTAGCCTGGCTTGTAAAGCTGCACATAGTTTATTATTTATATTCACATAAATGCCCTTTCTATTGTTTTAATCTTCCTGAGATATTGTCCACCATAATTTTCAACAGCATCAGGCTTCAAAAGAAATACTGTAAAAAATGATTTCTGAGAGAAACAAAAATTTGGTAAATACATAGGATGCGTCTACCTGACATTATTGCATTTTAGATTGTTCCACCCTAAATGTGAGATAAGCAGAGCAGGGTGGACAGAAGACAGCTATGGAAACAGTTTATCATGTAATTTCTATAATATTTTCTTTCCTTACTGCGTTACTGAACAGAAAATGTGACCTGATTCTTCATTCTGCTTACCTTCATAACTAACATTTGTGTTTTCCCCTATCCTCCCAACTAAAAGACTAGAAATATGGCTTACTAATTATGATCCTAAAATGTAAAGATCTGGGATTTGTCCCTAAATTAGTCACTGACCTGCTTCATGGCCTTGGAGAAACTGTTTTCCTTCTATGGGTTTCACTGGTTTGCTGGGTCTTGCCATCTGAATCATCTGTAGATACTGATAGCTTGTCCTACAAACTCAGCCCACCTAGGTTCTCATAGGTTTATTCCTACCAACAATTTCTGACTGGAATTAAGAAAGTCAGATATACAGAGAGTCTCAAGTTGGCCCTGGATTCTAGATGTTTACCAAGTCCCATTTCCTCCTCATTCTTACCTTTATGGGGACGTCATGTAAACTCTACTCCATGTCCTTTATTCAGATGTCAACTACTTTAGGGAATTTTACTGGAGTTTCTTCTACCTTTATTTCAGATCTCCATGACCTTGCCATGATCGTTTTCCCCAGGTTCGCAGCCCCTGATGAGTGCTCTGTTCCCAGAGAGTATTACTTATGTAGAATCACAATGCTGCCACACAGTCCTCAAGTATTGTCATTATCAAGAAATAACACACGCTGGAGCCTGTAGGAGGGTGGGAGGTGGGAGGAGGGAGAGTATCAGGAAGAACAACTAATGGATGCTGGGCTTAATACCTAGGTGATGGGATGATCTGTGTACCAAACCACCAAGGCATATGTTTACCTATGTAACAAACCTGCACATCCTGCACATGTACCCCTGAACTTAAGATAAAAGATGGGGAAAAAAAATGCTGCCTTCTCATCCTAGCCATGACCATGGGCCTCTTTCTCTGTCAACAAAAGGATTAAAGTAACTTTCAATTGCCAATCTGTTTAATTTTCTAAAGGGAAGTCCTACAGCTTGCCCTGCTGTTACTTCATTCAAATTCTAGCTGTTTCCCATCCCAGCAGCCTGCTGAAATGTACCCAGTAAGTTTCAAGACCAAGATTGTCTGTAATATGATGTTTTTCTTTTGTTATATTAAAAAACTAAATGAGATTAACTCTAAGGCCTTGCGTAAATCTCACTTTATATGATGTATTATCTCAATACAATGCATGATATACAAGATGCACCCATTAAATATCCATTGTTTGAGCAACAGTGATACATAAAGAGCATATCATGAATTACAGGTAACTGCATTTTATAAAGAGAAAAATCTGAGCTTTAAATTACTTAAATTAACTCTGCCCTCTAGATAAGATATTTTATTGCTGTTAATGGTGTAAGATTGATTCACAGCTTAAGCCAAATAAACGACAGAGAGTAACTGTATCCGGTGACCCATCTCATGTGCAGAGACACACATAAACTCAAAATAAAGGTATGGAGGAAGATCTACCAAGCAAATGGAAAACAAACAAACAAACAAAAAAGCAGGGGTCGCAATCCTAGTCTCTGATAAAACAGACTTTAAACTTTCTAGACATTGGTTCAAAAGAAGGTTTTTGTTTTGTTTTGTTTTGTTTTCCATTCCCCTGCACTGGTATGATATTTGGAAAGAAGATGTCTGAGGGGAGAGGGGAACAGGAGACTAGCATTTCCTCTTACGAAAAGCACATTTTCATCAACACAGGATATGTGGTTACCTGGAGGTTATTGTTTAAATGAACAGCTGGTGATGGAGGCTTCTGTATGCTTTTCATGTTCTCTTCAATACTAATAGTCAGAGGAAGACTGGCAATGATAATTCTTTAATCCTTTGTACAAAGTTCTAAATAAAGTACATGTTTCAGTAATTTTATATAATAGGAAACAGAATGCTACACATTACCCAGTGTTGAGGATAAAAATGTAAGTAATATACATCTTCTAGTTTATATAATATTATTTAATATAAATAGCTGCAATTTAAATGAAGAGTAAATTATTACATTGAGTTTAAAATACCATATAGTACATATATCTTATTAAATATTATTAATTTTGGAAGTATTGTTAGCACTGTTTTGGCAGGCAATCCACAGATACAGAATACATTTCTCTTCATATTTTCTGGCCCAGTAATCCCCATGTAATGGCTTTAAATTATTCTGCACATTGGATTTGAAGTTATACAGACTGCAGCTACAATTTGGAAAACAGTTCTAACAGTCCTGAATTCCAAGAGAGGGAGAGATGCTGATGTGTAGGTAGTTCAATGTGGTGTGATGATTTTCAAAATTGTGCATAAGGAAAACTTAGGCACTGGTTTAGAGAGTAGAGTCCCACAGTTGCTGTCAGAGAAAATTATATTCCATAGAGTGAAATGGGGATCATTACTTTTTTAAAACCATCTCTGCAAGTTGTTTTGGGGGGTGTTAATAACATATCTTTAAAAAATGAACTTTAGTAATATTAGCAGAAATTGGAAGTTACACAGAGGACACAGTAAAAGGAAAATGAAGAATCTCTTTTGAAACATGCTCAAGAGGACATGTCCAGTGAGGATGAATGTGTGGATTTCAAGGCTGTGGCCAAAAATATATGGATTTTAAGAAGTCTGCTTGAGGCGAGTCATGTGGAGAGGGCAAAGGCTGAGGAAAGTGTCTAAGAAATTTCTCAACATAAGTAGATATGATGTTTTATCATTAGAAACAATACTCTTGGTCAAATTGAACATTTAATAAATTATTTGCTCTAAATTATATTTCTGGGAGTTTTCTCTCAGTCTGTTTGAAACAGGGTGTTTCTATTATTAAAATTAAGTATTCTGATTGAGGAAGAAATTTATGAATATTTTAATTCATAAAATTTTACATTTTATCTACATAGTCTAACTAATCACATAAACAGAGAGCAATGTGTGTTCATCTATTTCACTAAAATTCAAGACCAATCACAATTGTCTCTAGAACTAACCAAAGTGTATGCACAAATTCAAATATACTTTGCACAGGTAGTGTTATCTGGTCTTGAGAAAGAAGGGAGATTCTTTGGAATATTCTGTAACTAATTCAATATAAATTCTATAAAATGGTAAAGAAAAAAAACAAAAAAAACAAAAAGTGTTCTGAGAGCTACTTACTATATCAGCCTTTGGCTATTCTATAATCACTTTTCATTATGGACTGAAATTAAATAATTATAAAGCAGGCATAATTTCATAGCTAACCACCCAAACGCTGGAGAGAGTTAAAAGCAATATTAAATTTTAGAGGTAATGGTATTTTTGAATGCAAATGAGTTTCACCTTCTTTTACCTCAAGGGAGAGAAATGCTCAGGGAGTTGTGTTGTCATCAAGAGCAGCTGAAAGGCATCATGATTAATTTGAATTTCTAACACGATGAACAGTAATGAAATATGAGTACATGTAATTCAGTACAAGACTTTGTGCGTGTGCATGAATAATACATGGTGCCTATGCCTTTTTTTCCTAGCTATTATTGGCCATTTTGTTGTTTTCCCAAAAATATGCATAAAGCAATGAAGTGGTATTAGTACTCCCATCTATAAAAGCCTCTAAATTTTGAAGGTTATGTCTATAATATGATATACATATACGTGCAGTCATCCTTTTTTGTATATTTTTAATACAAAGAAGCGAAAGTGTCCCATAGTAACTATTATATGTGTATAATTCATGTTTTTTACTTCATAGGAGAAAACCTGGACAATCCAGTGAATTACTTGTGTCACAGGAATACTAGGTAATTTTAATTTTAGTCAGTTTTTATTGTGTGAAAAATATATGCACTTTTAAATTATTCAATTCATTTATAATAATGTAAAAATGTTTCTCCTCCAAAATATGGTAGATATCTTCTTGTAAGCCGATATTTTAAATTCAAATTCATGATACAAAGTAAAAGACTATGTCTGGCACTGGGTGTTTACTTCAAAATACCAAGCTTCCCATACACAATGCTACGTATATAAATTAGCACAAACTGCCTATTTATCTGAAAAACTATGATTTTATGATTTTCCAATTAAAAATTGAATATCTTAAAAGGCATCTATATTAACAATAATAACTAAATTTGGTTAATGTTCTACTATGTTTCGTAATATATAGATATGTGGTTTGCTAATTTAACATGGACCCTATATATCAATTATTATATTATTATTAATTTCAAATTTATAAATAAGAAAACAAATTTCCAGAAAAATTAAATAATCATCCAAGGGATTTTAGGTAAGTTATATAATTCATGGGTGGCAGCATCAAGACATAAACCTATTTCTCAATAGCCCTGAAATCTGACATTTTAATTTATTTTATCAGCTTTTTAAAAAGTGTTTTGTAAAGAGTATCAGGCAAATAGATGTTACATGCTAACAAACTCGCCACACAAAATTGACAATACATTTTGAAAATGTTGGATTAAAATTAAACAATTGTTTTACTATAATATTTCTCAGAATGTTTAATACTTTAATGAGCAATGCAAATTTCCAAGAGAAAAATGGAAAATATGGCATTTCCTAAACTGATATGAAAACAGATTCCTTTGTCCAAAGGGGACAATTTTTTTATGAACTATAATTCTGTATATACTGTAATCTGCTAGGGTGCCAAGATGTGGCATGTTTATTAATCAGATAAGTTATAGCTTACATAAGTATTAAAATAAATATTTTATATGTAAATATACATACTGATTGACTAGTCAACAGATCAGATAATTTGAATAAACACAAATTCAAATGCGTGTTTGGCCTTTTACCAGTGATGGCTTGGTTCTCCACATTCTGCATCCTGTGTCTTCCTATACACGTGAGGTCACGAATTCTTGACTTGCAAGCTCAGCCGTTCTGTTGTCACTAGGATGAGATATCACCTTAATCTGGTAGGATTCTCGCCCAATATTCTGTGCCTGTATGAAGTGGCCAGCTGTGCAGTGCCAACCTGACTTAGATCTTGCCCTGCATGGATAACTGAATGATTACTTTGATCTGAATTCTTGCTTTGTGTGATAGACTAAATGTTTGTGTTCCCGCAAAATTCTTATGTTGATATATTACTCTCAATGTGGTAGCATGTAGAGGTGGGGCCTTTGGGAGATAATTAGGTTATGAGAGTGCAGTCCCCATGATTGTGACTAGTGCCATTATGAAAGTCATTCCTGAGAACCCCTTGTCCCTTCTGCCATGTGAAGACAAAGAAAAAAGACAGCCATCTATGAAGTGAGCCCTCAACAGACAACAAATCTGTTGGAACTTTGATCTTGGACTTCTCAGCCTCCAGAACTGTGAGAAATAAATTTCTGTTGTTTGTAAGCCACCAGTCTATGGTACTCTGTATAGGAACCTGAACAACTAAGACACCCTGGTAATACATGCTTAATAAATGTGTGAAAAAATAAATGCTCAGTATCACTAATCATCAAAGTATTGGCAAATAAAGTGACACTAAGAAAAATAATAACTTTAAAACATTATAATATTCAGTATTAAATAGTACATGCTTAAAAAGAACATACTCTTACCCTACAACTGAGAGTGTAAATCTGTGTACTTTTAATAGGGAGTTCTGCAGTATAAATCAAAACATACAAAAGGTTTCATAACCTGAGAGACAGTTATTTTCCTGGACACAAATCTAAAAATAATTTCTGGCAAATATTTATGTAGAAGATGTTTGTTGAATTTTTGTTATGATAGTGAAATTTCCAAATAAAAACATGAATTATCTTCTATCCATGCAATATGAAATACTATCTAGTTACTCAATGATATTTACAAAAATGTAATGACATGAAAATTGTTTATAATATAACGTGATGTTAGATATAAAGAACATTTATATACAATTTTCTTTTAACTTGTGCCAATATGCAAAAAAAGGTTCTGATATATTTCCACAAACTGTTTATGAGTTGTCAAGTTATTTTATTTTTTATATTTTTGATTTAAATAAGATCCTCCATCCAAAGTACTGTAAAAGTATGCAATCATAGCAATATATGATTAGGTAAACGCTTCCATGATATTTTGACAAACGCACTTATTTAGTGAGTTATTTTCAAATCACATTTTTTCCCACAATTGTATAGAAAAACCTTAACCACTGTATTTGTATTTTCATTCTCAAAAGCTGCTTTGGAATTCAAAATGTCAAATGGTAACGTATCCTTTAATTTTTACAATTGTCACTTTCTTTTTTACTATATTTTATTTCAATAGTTTTTGGGAAACAGGTGGTTTTCGGTTACATGGATAAATTCTTTAGTGGTGATTTCTGAGATTTTGGTGCACCCATTACCTGAGCAGTGTACACTGCACCCAATGTGTAGCCTTTTATTTCTCACCCTTCTCTCAGCCTTCCTTGCCGAATTCCCAAAGTCTATTATATCATTTTTATGCCTTTGCATCCTCATAGTTTAGCTCTCACTTATAAGTGAGAACATAGGATATTCGGTTTTCCATTCCTGAGTTACTTCACTTAGAATAATGGTCTCCAATTCCATCCAGGTTTCTGCAAATGCCATTATTTTGTTCCTTTTTATGGTTGAGTAGCATTCCATGGGTACATATACCATATTTTCTTTATCCACTTGTTAGTTGATGGATATTTAGGCTGGTTCCAAATTTTTACAATTTTGAATTGTGCTGCTAAAAATATGTATGTGCAAGCATATTGTTCATTTAGTGATCTTTTTTCCTTTGGGTAGATAACCAGTAGTGAGATTGCTGGATTGGATGGTAGTTCTACTTTTAGTTCTTTAAGGAATCTCCATACTGAATGGACAATTCTCAAAAAAAGATATACAAACTGTCAAGAAACATATTAAAAGATGCTCAACATCACTAACTATCAGGATAATGCAAATTTAAACCACAATGAGATACCACCTTACTTCTTCAAGAATGTCACTTTTTTAATGTTTGTTCTTAAAGGAGGGTTTTACAAATGTGCGCCTTGCAAATCTTGACTACTGCATCTAACTTTTAGCTGTCTTAGTATCTATGTAAATTAAATCTTTATACCCTAAACTTCTACCATTATATTTCTACCAATTTTTGTATATATACATATCTACTTGAAAATAGTCACTTCAGGAAAACCATGTTTAAAATCCTACAGTGGTTTTTTCCATTTTTAGGCAAACTATCTTCAACCTTATCAAACAAAGCCAGATCAAGTCCCAACAGCTTGAATACCTTTCCAGAGAGTCCAAGGACTGTCCTTGGTGTCCTTGTATGTCTTACTACCAGCTCTGCTTTTCTGAGCTTCTAGAGGTGATAGCATCAGAACCTCATTTCCTATTTCTAATCTGCCTTCAATCTCACTAGTTCAAAGAGACTCTTTATGTTACCAGTAGTCTAATATGATAGATTTCTCTCTCTCTCTTCTCTCTCTGTGTGTGTGTGTGTGTGTGTGTGTGTGTGTGTGTGTGTGTGTGTTGATTGTGAGTGTTAATTTGCTTGAATATTCTTTAGTCTTCTCAGTAAGGGCTTACTTTATTTCAGTGGATGTTATTCTAGGAATGGGAGCCAAGCTTTCAACATTTCAGAGTTCTCTGGCTTCCATCCCAATTTCTACATCACAATATTTGCTCAGACTCAGAACAGAGAAATTGTTCAAATAATGAGGACTGATTCACTCAGGAGCCATATCTACTTTTAAAGTATCATTTGTACCAGGCAGAATTTCAACTTGCTTTTATACTATTTTATATTTAGATACAATCTTTTCAATAATTCTCAGTAATTGATAGCCTCCCTTCTCACAAGAATATTTCAATTAGCTTCTTACGATAACTATTTACTGCAGGCACCTTAGAAGAAGTCTGCCACTACAATGACATTCAGAATAGTGATTTAATTTCCTAGCTCACGAGTTAGGCCAGGAATCACAGTCTTATTATGTTTCAAGGAATTTTTGATAAGAAATACTTGCTTTAAAATATTCAAACTGCCTGAGCCCTGCAGGGTGCTAGAAATTTAGGACATACTTTACAACTACTCATTTACATCTAGGCTACAATAAAATCAATTTTTGGAAGGAAGTGGATGATAGAGGGTTGGCAAGGGCAGAGTAGAAGCTTTTAAAATTCAAATAGTCTGTCTGTAAAAATTTGACATTTCACAGAAAACACAAGAAAAAAAGAACTCTGATGAATCACAACTTTTCAAAAAATAATTAATTTTAGTTTATCATTTTTCTTTCTAGCCACCTACTGTAAAATAAACACTGTTCATTACAGTTTTTCATATTAACTTGTTTTATTTCAATCTCAGAAAAACTGCAGAAAGTAAGTGTTGCTAATCTGGGCTTTTAAATTTGCAAAAATGCTCTGAAGTCCAGTGATTGGTTCAAGGCCACATAGATTTCACTCCCAAACCGATGTTATTTTTGCTATATCTCACCTTGAGTAAAACCAATAAATATCCTGGAAATTATTATTCTATACAGATATTAAATAAATTGTAATTGTTTCAAGCATTACTACTGAAATTTTTTGAGTACATTGGAACAATGTTAGTATATTTCTGAGTATAAAAGAAATGTTAAGTGTGTGCTCATTTTAAAATGGGGGGATATACAAAATAATAAAAATATAGAAAAGATTAAGAAAATATTAACTAGTGAACCTATTATTGAGAGGCTATCAGAGTTACTGTGGAGTGCATGTCGCTATGAGATAAGCTGCTCATTACCCTCGCCATTTATCTTTTAATAAATTTTGGACTATAAAAAAAAAACAGTTGGAGCTGGTTCCATCCCTATTGGAAAGCAAATATATAGCCATTTATAAAACGTCAGTGACTTTTCTTAAAAACACATATAGCTTATGTGTATATGGTGAGCTTACATCATAGTCTAATCTCAAATAGAGGAGGTGAGATTTCTGGCAGAATTAAAAAGTTTACAGATAGTAAGTACTCCACAGAGGATGGTAGGGACCTTAAGAAGATGGAGTGAAAAAAAGAATAGCCTTAAACTTTTTAAATTGACAGATAAAATTGTATGTATTTACCATGTACAACACCATGTTCTGAAGAATATATACATTGAGCAATGAATAAATCTAGCCAATCAACATATACGTTATCTCACATAGTTATTATTTTTGTGCTGAGAACTTTAAATCTACTCTCTTACCATTTCTCTAGAATACAATAGAATGTTAACTATAATCACCCTGTTGTAAAAGACATCTTTCAAACTTATTTCTCCTTTCTAGCTGGAAATTTATATCCTTTAACTGCCACTTCCCCAATGCCCTCTCATATCTCCAACTTATCCCCACACTACCTCCATTCTTGGTAACCACTACACTACTCTCTAATTCTGTGGGTCAAAGCTTGAGATTCCACATATGAGTAAGACTTTGTGATGCTTATCTTTCTGTGCTTGGCCTATTTTTCATATAACACTGTATCCATACTGTTACAGATGACAAGATTCCCTTATTTTTATGGCTGAGTAGTATTCCATTGTGTGTGTATGCACCACATTTTATTCATCCATTTATCCTCTGATAGACAATTAGGATGATTCTATATCTTGGCTATTGTGAATAATGCTGCAATAAACATGGGAGTACAGATATCGCTTCACCATACTAAATCCATTTCCTTTGGATGTATATCCACTAGTGGGAATGCTGGATCATATGGTAGTTCTATTTTCAGTTTTTTTGAGAACCTCCTTACTGTTTTCCATAATAGCTATAGTAATTTACATTCCTACCAACAGTGTGTGGAAATCCTCCTTTCTCCATATCCTCACCAACATATTATCTTCTGTCTTTTGATAATATCCATTTTAGCAGGTGTGAAGTGATACATTATTATGGTCCCAATGTGCATTTCTCTGAGGACTAAGCATTTTTTATAAACTTTTTGGCCATTTCATGTCTTTTTTTGAGAACTATTCATATCCTTTGACTATTTTTTAATCAGTTTTTTTTTTTGCTATTGAGTTGCTTGATTTCCTTATATATTTTTAATATTAACCCCTTATCAAATGTATATTTGCAAATATGTTCTTCCACTCTGTAGGTTGACTCTTTATTGAGTATTACCATTGCTATACAAATGCTTTTTATTTTAATGTAATACCATTTGTCTATTTGTGCTGTTGTTGTCTGTGTTTTTGAGTTCATATCCCAAAATTCATTGTCCAGACAAGTATTATACAGTTGTTCAGATACATTTTCTTCTAGTAGTGTCACAGTTTCTTGTTTTACATTTAAATCTTTATATTGAGCTGATTTTTCTATATGGCATGAGGTAATGGTGTAATTCTTCTGCATATCAATGTTCAGTTTTCCAAACACCATTTAGTGAAGAGGCTGTCCTTTCCTCAGTGTGTGCTTTTTGTCACCTTTTTCAAAAATCAGTCAACTGTAAATACGTAGATTTAACTGGGCTCTCTATTTTCTTCCATTGCTCTATGTGTCTGTTTTTTTATGTCAGTAATCATTCTGTTTTGATTATTGTATCTTTGCAGTATATTCTGAGGTCAGGTAGTGTGATACTTCCAGGTTTGCTCTTTTTGCCTAAGATTGATTTGACTATTCAGGGTCTTTTGTGGTTCCACATACATTTTAGGATTGTTTTTTGGTCCATTGCTGTGAAGAATGTCATTTGTATTTTGATAGAGATTGCGTTGAGTCTGTAGATGGCTTTGGGTAGGATGGACTATTTAACAATTAGATTCTTTTAATCCATGTACATGGGATTTATTTCTCTTTATTTATCATCTTCAATTCCTTTGATCAATGTTTTATAGCTTTTATTTTATAAATCTTTCACTTCCTTAGTTAAATTTATTTCTAAGTAATATTTTGGTAGCTATCATAAATGAGGTTGTTTTCTTGATTTCTTTTTCAGATAGTTTGCTATTAATTTATAGAAACACTACTGATTTTTGTATGTTGATATATCCTGCAACTTTATTGAACTTGTTTATTAGTTCTAATAATTTTTTGGTGGATTCTATAGGGTGTTGTTTATATAAGGTCATGTCATCTGCAAACAGAGACCATTTAACTTCTTCCTTTCCAATATAGATGCCTTTTATTTCTTTATCTTGCCTAATTGCCCTGGCTAGGACTTCCAGTTCTATATGAAATAGGAGTGGTAAGCATGGTAAGAGTGGGCATCTTCGTTTTGTCCCAGATCTTAAAGAAAAAGCTTTAAGCTTTTCCCCATTAAGTATGGCATTAACTGTGGTTTGTCATATATAGATTTTATGTCTTAAAGTTTTCAATGAATTATACCTTATGTTCTTCACACACTCAACTGCTCTTTTGATATGAATTAGACTTCTGGTTAAGAACTTGAATACTTCCCTTTGGTGCTTATCCTGGGGAATTGCTTATTTTGGAACAGTAATTACTTCTCAATCTTCTTATGGGACCTCCTTTGGGGACAAAGTGAAGATAATCAGTCTTGCCTCCCCCTTCTTCCCCATTACTCAGTGAACTTATCACTGCTTAGATGCAACACCAGAGATAAACATTGTCAACACGAAGAGGCTGTAAACTAACTTTCTGACTTCCAGTCACATGTAGAAAGGAACAGACTTAACAGAAAAAAGAAATGATATGACTTAATATAATTTTATAAATTGTTACTATTAAGATTATATCAAAAACAATTATTATATTATGAAACTCCATGAAATCATGACATTAAAGCTAAAATTTCTTTATATGGAATTTCAATAGTGATAACTTTTTACTCATTTTTATTGAAGATGTTACCAATTTTTTTGTTTTTATTTTATAAATGTAATGAACATACCTTATGTAGAATTATGTGCTTATTCTTAGAATATTATCTCAGGAGTTGACTTACTGGGCATAAAATATTAGCACTCAGAATGTACTCTTGCTATACATTACCAATTTGACCTCCAAATATAGTTCTTTTTATAACTGCTGGAAGCAGAAAAAACCATCTTTTTACTGAACTGTGGCCACCACTGAATATTATCATTAAAAATGTATCCAGTGTCTTAAATTTAAGTTATTTCAATTATTAAGACCAACAGTTTTATGTTTATTTACTGTTTCCAATGTTTTCAGTTATGAAAAATAATAAAAATGCTTACTTTATTTTTATTATGATGGATTATGAAATTGTCAGCACCACTCCCAATTTTCAAAAAGTCATTACTAAGGAGCAGCGTAGTAGCAGCAGCAAAATGAAAGCACTTTGGATACAGAACTATAGGATTCAAATTCTTGCTCTGATTATTTTTAAAAAAATTTTTGTATTATACCTTAAGCTCTGGGATACCTGTGCAGAACGTCCAGGTTTGTTACATAGGTATACATGTGCCATCGTGGTTTGCTGCACCCATCAACCTGTCATCTACATTAGGTATGTTTCCTAATGCTCTCCCTCCCCTAGGCCTCTACCCTCTGACAGGCCCCAGTGTGTGATGTTCTTCTCCCTGTGTCCATGTATTTTCATTGTTCAACTCCCACTTATGAGTGAGAACATGAGGTGTTTGGTTTTCTGTTCTTATTTTAGTTTGCTGAGAATGATGGTTTCCAGCTTCATCCATGTCCCTGCCAAGGACATGAACTCATCCTTTTTATGATTGCATAGTATTCCGTGGTGTGTGTGCCACATTTTCTTTATCCAGTTTATCATTGATGGACATTTGGGTTGGTTCCAAGTCTTTGCTATTGTGAGCGGTGCTACAGTAAACATACGTGTGCATGTGTCTTTATAGTAGAATGATTTATAATACTTTGGGTATATACCCAGTAATGGGATTGCTGGGTCAAATGATATTTCTGGTTCTAGATCCTTGAGGAATTGCCACACTGTCTTCCACAATCTTTGAACTAATTTACACTCCCAGCAACAGTGTAAAAGCGTTCCTATTTCTCCACAGCCTCTCTAGCATCTGTTGTTTCCTCTCCAGATTGTAACACATTAATCTCCAGATTAATCTCTGAAACGAATAATCTTGATCTTTAAAATGGTAACAATCTTTTCAAATCCTTGTGATTTCTGGGTACCCAAAATGCAGTACACACACACACACACACACACACTTATGTGTGTATAGTAAATACATATATATATATTTTTTGCCAGTATATAGAGCAAACATATTGTATTAAATAGTTTATCAAATTAAGCAATTTTATATTGCCTTTATTGCTTCAAATTAATTCTAAATGTTTTGTTCCCTTTAGAGTTGCTCAGTTTTCAAGACTTTTAAATAAATAGTTGTTGTGTGTTTTGTTTTCAATATATCTCAATGTTCTATAATGAATGTGGATGGAGGAAAGGGAAAAGATATAGAAGTTTAAAGAGAAGTTGTGTTTGGCAAAGTACTTCTTTGAAGAGTTGAATTCATAGTGACTACCTTCTAGAACAATTTAAAGGGTCTGATGGCTCAATTCTAATCCATATAGAAAGAATGATGCTACTGGAAGTTATGTGAATATTTGGTAGATACTATTTTTATGTGTGTTTTTATGGGAGATACTTAGTAAACAAACACATTTGTTATGGGAAAATATGGAAGACATTCAGTAAACAACCAAGTAAAATGTATCAGATTGTGTTAAGTGTCATGATAAGTTGACCCTTGAGCAGAGACACCTGAAAGGGGCCAAAAAGATGAACCATGTATCTATTTTTAAGAAGTGTGTTCGATGAAGAACACATAGCAAGTACAAAGGTTCTGAATCAGAAGCTTGCTTGTTGTCCTAAAGAATAGTCAAGAGGCTAATGTGGCTGGATAAAGTGATCAAGAGAGTTGTAGGAGGCGAGGTGGTCAGACAGGTAGTAGATGGCCAGGTCATACCTTGTAGGACATTTTAAGAACTTCGCTTTTACTCTGATTGAGATGATAAAACATTGGAGGCTTCTGAGCAGAAAATGGCATGACCTGACTCACATTTTAAAGGTATCCTTGAAGTTCTCTGTTAATAACTGAACGTAGGAAGCAAAGGCAGAATGAGGAAAGCCACTTAGAATAGCATGGCAGTAATTCTGGGGGCAGCTGATTGTACGTTATATCAGGTTGGCAAGAAAGGAATTGGATACTAAATGAAAATTGAAGGAAGAGGGAACAGGATCTGCAGGTCCTATAGATGTGGAGTATGAGAGAAAGCAAGGTTAATCTCAATGATACCCTTTAAAAATATATGCCTGTGATAGCTTTAAATTTGTCCAGTTTTCATCTTAGACCAGATACAAAGATCTGATATGAATTAGTACTCATTCTATATGACCCTTATTAAATTATATCTTAATTATTTATTAGATATTTAAATTTTCTCTTAATAAATTTTTTAAGTGAGTTCATATCTATCAGGTTTACTGTGCGAAGTATTAGAGTAATTTTGACTAAAAACATAGGTCGTATCAGTATCTACAACCATTATGGTGAGGGGATGATAAAACTTGCAAATAAAATTATTGTAATTTATTAAGATCATTGATGATAAATAATTCTGTTACATTTTAATTAAAATGTAGTATAATTGTTTCTGTCAGGCAAATCATTTCAATCCCTTGTTGTGAACTTAAAATTTTCACATCCTCGCATAATTCTGACAATTAAAAAAATTCTAAACAGATATAAAATTCAGAATTCTTTTTACTCGGTAAGTAGAAAAAGAATGTAACTGAGGTAATACTAGAATTTCATTTTATGTTTGTACTTGCCCACATTTTGAAAAGGCAAAATTATACTCTAAACTTTAAATTGGTTTTTCTTCTTTTTTAAAAACATTTTTTGAAATAATTATATACAAAAAAGGGTACAGAGTCTCATGTACCTTTTGCCCAACTAACCCCAGTAGTGCAAGTTATATAACTGTAGTACAATGCTAAAACCAGAAGACTGACATCAGTGTATAATTATTAACTAGTCTACAAACCTTATTCAGTTTCCATGTTTAAAACCTGAATTCATTTGTGTGTATGTGCGTGTGTGTGTATGTGTGTGTGTGTTTGTGTGTAGGTTCTGTGCAATTTTATCCAGTGTAGAGATTTATATAATGGCTACCGGAATCAAGACACAGAATATTTTCATTATCATGAAAGAACCCTTCTCATAACCTCCTCGTATTTACATATATCTCCCCGCATTTTCATCCATGCTCCTAGCAACCACTAATACATTCTGTATCTCTGTGGTTTTGACATTTTGAGAAGGCTATATTAAAGGAATTCTACAATATGTAAACTTTGGATATTTTCCTTTTTTCTATTAACATTCATATGGAGATATTTGTGCAAATATAAGTTCATTTCGTAGAACTAGATATCTAGAAGAGCAATTGCTGACTATTGCTGTTCTGTTGACTGCATGTTTAGTTTTATAAGAAAATGCCAACCTATTTTCAAAGTGGTTATAACAGTTCACATTCTCATCAACAATGTATGAGAGATCCAGTTTTTCTGCATCCTCAGAAGCATTTGTTATTATCACTGCTTTTTAATTTAACTGTTCTGATATGTGTGTAATGATATTTTATTATTGTTTTTAATTTCATTTCCCTAAAGGCTAATGATAGCTTTTTCATGTACATGTTTGCCATATATATTTCCTCTTTGGTAAAATGTATGTTTGTATACATTTCCATTTTATAATTGAATTGCTTGTTTTGCTGTTGAGATTTGTGAATTATTTGTATATTCTAGATAGCAGACTTTTTCAGATATGTGGTTTATAAATATTTTTTCTAAATCTGTAGTTCTTTCCTTTCTTTTTCTTAACTGGGTCTTTCCTAGAACAAAATGTTTACTTTTGATGAAGTCCAATTTATTATTATTTTATGAATCATCATGTTTTTCATGTCATGTATAAGAATCCATTATTTAGCACTTGGTTCCAAAGATGTTCTCCTCTGCTTTCTGCTCAAAATTTATTAAGTTTTACATTTCAGTCCATGACTTATTTTAATTTTTGTGTATGTTGTCTGGTTTATGTAAAATTATTTTTTCTTATTTCTCCTTTTTTGTTTACTGATATCTAATTGTTCCAGCACCATTTATTGAAAAGCCTATCCATTATTCATTTTAATTGCTTTTGCACCTTCCTCAAATATGGACTGGTCATATTTGTGTCAGTCTGTTTCTGCATTCCCTATTCCATTGACCAATATGTCTATTCCTTCAGCAAAATCATATTGACTTAACAACTGCAAACATATGGTAAATCTCAGCATAAAATTGAGCAAGTCTTCTCACTTTGTTATTGTTTTTAAAATTTTTGTTAGCATTTTATGTTAGCATTTTAGTTCCTCACTCTTTCCACTGAAATTTAAATATAAGCTTTTCTGTATAAAACATTGTTCTAGGATTTTGGTAGGTATTGTGTTAATCTACGTATCAATTTTGGAAGAAGTGATATTATTACTATATTAGATCTTTAATTTTTTAAGCATGATGACTCTATATTTACTTAGATCTTATTTCATTAATTTTATTGGTATCTGGTAAATTTCAGTATATAGAACTTGTATGTGTTTTACCAATTCAGTTATATTTATAACTGGATGTTTATTTTACCTTTATAAAGAGTGATTGTAAGTAGTATTATTGAGTCCATCCAGTGATTGTTTATTTTATTTTTAAGTTTTGAAATTTTACTTTAATAATTACTGTATTTTCTATTTATTAATATTTGCTCATATTTTCTATTATTTTATTTTTCAGTGTGTTGATAATTGCATGTTGAAGCATTTTTATGATGGCTGCTTTAAAATTTTTATCAGATTATCCCGACATCTATTTTGTCTCAATGTTGTTACCCACTGATTGTCTTTTCATATTCAAGTGTGGTTCTCCTGGCTCTGGGTATGATGAGTGACTACTGATTGTGCACTGGACATTTTTGGATATTATGTTCTAAGATGTTGGATCCTCATTAATCTCATTTTTAGAACTTAAGTCACTCTGTGTAGGTGTTACATACAGCTTCAGATGGAGGTAAATGTTCATGTCCCCACTAGGCCCCGTTAAAATCATACTTATAAATGTGGAGCATTGATTCACACTGCCTCATTGAAGAGGATTATGGAAGAGAACAGTTCTCCCCCAAATCACACTAAACCTTCCCAGTAAAAGCAGTTTCAATTAGCACTGTCTCATTCACTCAGTAGGGGTGTAATCTCAGTCCACTCTGGGCTCTGCTGACATCAGAGAGTGGAAAATGAAGCTTTTATCCAGTATCACTTCATTTCACTGTATTGCCTGGTGGAGGGCAGAAACTCAGGTTCAATCTGGATCCTGCTCACACTAAGTTGGAGGAGGGGTAGAGTGCCAACTATAGTGCCTCCTCAAAACACTTCATTCCACCTTGTTGCTGCCAGGTCAAAATGGAAGCTTGGTCTAAGCTGAGTTCTATGAATTAGGAGGTACATATGTGAAGCCAAGTGGGAGTGAAGTTTCAGCTCTCTGGGAGAACCTGACAACACTGAGGAAGGGCTGGGTGTAGGGGAATGCAGACTAGCCCCTCCTTGTTCCACCTCCTTCACTCTCATTGTAGCCTGTGTTTTGTGTGCTTATTTATGTAAACTTCAGAGAAAATTGGAGAGTTATATACTTGTGCCATCAAGAACTTAACAACTCAATGATTGCAATGGCATCCTTCAGGAATGGTTTCAAACAATTCTTGAGTTGCTTAAAACCGTTCCTGACTGATGCCATTCCAGTCATTACAAGATTCTTGCCATTCTCTTTGGACTCTTTTGTATGTAGAGGGATGTAATTTTGTATCATAAAGTATTTTTCTAGCATATAGTTTATTTTTGTTTAAAAGCTTTAAAATGTCAATCCATTTTATGTATGAATATGAGGCATTATTCAAATAAAAAATTAAGGAATTCTTGTGATGTTATTGAATCAGTTGGTTTTAATGTGAGTATATATGTAGATTTTGAATATCATACTGAATACAAGATCGAGGATTAATGGGAAAAAAGTAGTAAGATTATCTAAGTGGTGTTTACAGTGTGTTTCTGAAGAGATTGACATAATTTCAGGAAATTACTCATGCCTGAAATTAATTCCTGTAATAGATCTGTTTGTTGCATTTGGAACAGCTGTGGCAGTATTTGAGCTCACCTTACCTCCTTTTGAAAAGAAAATCTAATGTTTACTTCCTACTTACTGCATACAATTTTATTCCATAATTAATGAAGTACAACATAAAAATTAATTTGAATATCTTGGAAAAACAGGAAGAACTATATTCAAAGTATTGTTATTATTAAAATCCTTAAATAAGAAGTTACCATCATATTTAAAATCAATATCACTTTTTCTACCAGCTGCCCACTGTGTCTTATCAAGCAAGTTTATCATTCACTGTTGGAATTACTCCAGCTGTGAACTCTCTAAGATGAGTTGTTCTTTGCTTCAAACCATTTGGGAAGCTACCTCTCTACTCCCATGATGTGAAAATGACTCTTCTGGCAATTATTCAGCAGATTATTTTTTAATAAAATACCCTTTTTATCAAAAGGCTAACTCCTGCTGTTATAACAAATATTACTTCTTTTCATTTAATGCTACAAGAGGAAATTATGGTAAACAGAAGCTGTTTTCTCCTGCATAAAATAAGTTACAAACTCATGACTTATTTCTCTGGAAACACTTTAAAGCAACAGTATATCTGGCATGTGAAAATGATGACTCATTATTCAAATAAAAACTCTTGCTTCACAGACAGTAATAAATGTGTCTGACACAGCTATGGTTTGAAAACATGAATCTATTTGTAATTTTTAAATGCCTTGCTAAAATAAAAGCGAAATGTAACAATGCACAGCACCAGCCAGAGATACATGGGAATCCTGTTTGAATGTTCAACAAACTGAATGTAATTTTGCGTTTCATGAGTTTGTGGGTTTTGTTTGTTAGTTTTTTTAAATTTAGGATCACTAGAAAATTAGTTAGCTTTTGTTTTTTTCAGTTTATTAGACCCTGTTACATCACACTAATTTTTAAAGAACAACTGAAATACAGAGTAAAGCTTTTCATTTTGAATATCAGCCAATGTTGTTATAATGTCCTTTTTATTCATTGATGAAGCATTTCATGGCATGACTAACTTTATGGTCCCAAATTACGATGTGCTGCTTGAGTCAGAGTTTTCCTGGTATTCATTGTCAGGAACTCAGACTCCATGAGAGCTGTAGAAGAAGCCAGGAGCTGTCTCTAAAAGTGAAAATGTCTATTTATCAGTTGAGAACCTGGGAGCCTCCCCTTGATTTGTTCATTAAGGCTTATCATAGGCTCTATTAAGCCCATTGTCAAGCAAAGAAAAACTCTCAGAACTGCCAAAGACAGTATTAGTTTACTACAAAATTCTCAGAATGTGTGCTGTGATTCATAGATCAGGTCTTATGAGACTTGCATATCTGCTTCAAGATATATCAGGCCCATGAACCGTTAAGTTATATAGACTACCATTTGGTAGATCTTCCTTACTAGTGAGCCTGGACCTTATAGAAAGTCTCCTTTTGCACTGTGGCCCATTGAGACATGGAAGCCTTTTGCATTATTTGGCAAATCAGTTAAGAACTTACCTCCCTAATTGGAACATAGTTCCAATACAATGCAAAAGACCCCAGCAAGCATTGTGCTTCCCTCTTAACACTAAAATATTGAGCAAGTATCATCCAGTATGCCACAGACTTTGGTAAATTGGCAAAATTAAAGAGTTTCATGGGAAATTACTCACTGTAATACATGTGCTATGCCAAAGTATCTAGAAAGCTCTTGTTCTTAAAATGTTAGATTTGGCCTAGGACCCCACCATTCATCTCCTAGGTATATACCCAGGAGAGATAGTAACATAGGTCCACACAAAGACTTTTGGGCAAATTTTTGTCATAGCATTATCCCTAATAGTCGAAATATGGAAATAATCCAAATGTCCACCAACTACTGAATGGAATAAATAATGTTCTATATCCATACAATGTATTATTTGGCAATAAAAATGAAGTACAGATACATGTTGCAACATGCCTGAACTTTCAATGTATTGTGCTGAGAATTAACTAAAAATTACCGATTTGTTACACTTAAAACCAGTGAATTTTAAATCATGTAAATTGTACCACAACTACACTGTTTCTAAACATGTTAGCCTGTAAAGGATTGTTTTAGAAAATTTTTGATAATTAAGGAATAAAAACCTTCCTTCTATAATCCTAAAGAGAACTTTTTTTGTCTATAGGAAATCTAAACTGTTTAGTTCAGTTATATTAGTTGGAATCTAGCCTGCACTGGTTAAATCATAATCTGATAAACGTTTCTGTGTATTGAAAAGAAATGGAATTTAAATAAAGAAACTTTTACGCAAGTGGTATGGTTAGGCTTTATGTCCCCACCCAAATCTAATCTTGAATTGTAATCTCCATAACCCCTCTGTGTCAAGGGAGAGACCAGGTGGAGATAATTGGACCATGGGGGCAGTTTCCCTCATGCTGTTCTCATGATAGTGAGTGAGTTCTCATGAAATCTGATGGATTTATAAGGGGCTCTTTCCCCTTCCCCTTCCACCATGATCATAAGTTTCCTGAGGCCTCCCCAGCCATGCTGAACTGTGAGTCAATCAATCCTCATTTCTTTATAAATTACCCAGTCAGGCAGTTCTTTACAGCAGTAAGAAAATGGACTAATACAAAAAGTAAAAGAAAAGTTAGTAAACCAGAAAGGAGAGAGAGGTAGATATTAGCAGAAAGCCATCTTCCAGCTCTATTTTCTAAGGACAAATGGGTATTGTGATTTACTAGAACCTGAAGCCTAGGGTATAGCCACTTCCAGAGAGGCCACCAGAGGCAGAGATGCACGTTTTTCTTTGCCTTTCTCTTCCTACCACCCTCCTAGTTTTCTCCAGTGTCTCCTATTGGTTCAACTTGGATGAAAACCAATGTGCATGAAGCCCATTATCCTCCCTGCTGCACACAGCACAGCAAAGAAAAGGTGGGAATGGATCTGAGGTCAAACATCCCCAGAACTGGCACTTTGGGATGTAAATTATTTCATCACTTGTGTCCAGCTGAACTTTTTGCCCATACCACTTCTTATAATACCAAGTGTTCTGTGGACTCTGTCTGTTAGCTCATGCCAGACACCTCCTCACACTCTAGTTTGCCTTAAGAATATCTCAGACTTTGCATCTTCTATGGAGGCTTCGCTTACTGTACTTATACTCAGTGATAATATTTACCTATAAAACTGCTGCAGAAAGTTTACGCTGTATCATTCAACTGACAAATCAAAATCAGTTTCTATGACAATCAAAATCAGTTAAATTATTTTATCTTTAATTTCCCCAAGTGGATTATAACTACTATTAAGGCAAGGAATATGTCATAGATATTACTATTCAGAATAGCTAATAAATATAATATCCAGAAAATAATGGAGTTTTAAAAACGGTTATATAATGATGTATTGCTTGTTTTCCAAAATGTGTGAAGGCTGAAAACAGAGGGTGACTTTTAACACACTGTGGCAAATTAATACTCATATTATCTTTTGTGCTTAAATCTGTTCATTTTATTGTGAAAATATACCACAGATTTGGCAAGTTTCATCACCTATTACACTAATACCATAAAGGCATAAAGCACTACCCAAACATTTAATATTTAGAATAGTATGAACTGGACAAGGAGCCATGAGGAATAATAATGTAATTCAATATCCAGGGAGGGATAAATTCTGGAATAAATTCTGAAGAGCCTGTATATTGCTAGTGCTGAGAAAGGAGATTGATAATTACAATACAGAAATATAAGAATTTATATATTACATTATAACTATGGTCCTCCTAGTGCAATATTTGCTTGTTAACAGGGGCTCTGAAAGCAAGCAGAGGCCTCAGTAGTTATGATACTTCATTTTCCTTTAGACACTGTTTATTAATCTGCCTTTTGTAAATCAGCCTAAATGTTTCTAAATTCATTACATATCCTACCAGTACAAAGCTTGTTGCTATGTGTTCCATAAGTTTATAACCCACTTGTATAAAGTAGTATTTCCTCTGCAATTCAAAACAAACAAATCCACTGTCTGAAAAGACTCTGGTTTGCCATATTCAAAAGATGTCAGTGTTACTTCTTAGCTTACTGGCTTATCTATTCACTGTTTTCATTTGTCCTCTTTATAGCAGCTGTTTGCAAATCAATATGATACATTACTATTTTGCTTTCAGTTCTATTCTTATTTTGTTTCGATGGGCCACCTGGTTATTTGAGCAGCAGCCATCAGTTAAATAATGCAAAATATGAGTCTGAAGATAAAAATCCAGTCATTTTAATCTAAGTATTTACTAATTATTTATAGATATTTTAATGGGTTCCTAAATTGTGGTTTAGGAATCTTTTAGGGTGATAATTTTCTTGATTTACACTGCTAGGAATTTGAAAATAAGTGTTAGATTGGGAAACACAAAGAAAAGGACCAATTGTAAGAGGAAATCAAGCATTTATATGTAACCACGGAAAGAGGAAACAACAGTCAAATACTGATTAGTCCAGTTGGCTAATGGTCTTTTTAACGAGGGATCTGGACAGCTGCACTGATAGCTTGGGGGTCATAATCTAATATACATTGGATTGAACTTTTCCAATTACCCTGACTGGTTCTAATATGCTACAATTTATTCAAGATGACTGTGGCTTTTCTCCCATACACCTATCTCTTCTTTTACATGAAACTATATATCAATGATAGCTTGTTAGCATTATATTTTATAACTAGCTCTATATCCATGAAAGCCATCTTTGTCAAAGTATAGTCAGGTTGTACAAAAATCTTTTAAAGATGTGTATCTAATTACACCCTTTATTTTAAAATGTGCATAGCTTTAAAAGGTGCCCTGTGTAAGTTGCTTACTTTATCTGTAATAATTGGGATGGCTCAGATGACACAATGGAAGAATTTATTATTTGAATTATTAGAATAGGTATTAATATTATTTTAGGTTTAAAAAATATTCAGTCTCATGTGATATGAACAGCATTATCTGCAATCACAGAAAGAACTAGGGTCAAAATGAAATTCCACATCTCTGAGAACTTTCATATCTTCTACTTGAGTTTCAACATCGACGCTTCTTAAATTAGTCAGAATATATTAGAATATAATTATGCAGCAATTCTTTATCCAGAAAGTTCAAATGCAAATATTGCCTCTTTCCTGAGTACAGAGATGGGTTAAGTAAGAGAATAGGAATTTAACTTGAAATACTATATTCTTACTCATTTATTCAAATTAATGTAAATATTATCTAAGTAATTAGATGGAAATATTACTTGCTCTATTCATTAAATGTAAAAATTCATTCCAGAACAAATAATTTCAAGTGATAAAATGATCTAAAACCCCTATTAAAATACAGATATAAAGCTGTTAAAACCTAAAGTAAAAAAATAGTAATTTTTTAAAAATAATTTACTTTAGAAATAGTTTCAGTTGAGTCAAATGGACGAAATGGAAAGAAGTAGATTGTATCATTGAGTAGTTATTCAAGGAAGGTTGCTTCGATAAAAGGAAGTGGAGAGGAATACATAGCACCCTAGGCTTATTTTTTCACAGAAGTCATTGGATCAACTTGTCTTTCTAGGTTGAAATATAATTATAGTTCACAAATGAAAATTATCAAACTATTAGAATTCACCTCCAATCATTACTTATATTTTTTAATATATAGCAATGGCAGCAATAAAGAAAAAAATTATCGATAAAATATAAGAGTTCATAATATGATGATTATCTACAATCATTAAGTATTCATTAAACTGTTATGCATTTTAACAAAAATAAAAAGATGCAGTATTGTATATTTTATTATTTTCAAAAGCAGATCATGGATATGAATTGTATTGGAAATTTTATTTCAATTTATAAAAATAATTCTCACAAATTTTTATGTTGACTCATATTACCAAACTGGAAAAAAACTGGTTATTTTATAAGAGCATGAAGTCTATAATAACTTGCAAACAACAAAAAAAAGTGAATTTGAGGTTAGACTATTAGCTCATTACTCATTATTTATAAAAATGAACAAGATGGCCGGGCGCGGTGGCTCAAGCCTGTAATCCCAGCACTTTGGGAGGCCGAGATGGGCAGATCACGAGGTCGGGAGATCGAGACCATCCTGGCTAACACGGTGAAACCCCGTCTCTACTAAAAAAATACAAAAAACTAGCCGGGCGAGGTGGCGGGCGCCTGTAGTCCCAGCTACTCGGGAGGCTGAGGCAGGAGAATGGCGTGAACCCGGGAGGCGGAGCTTGCAGTGAGCTGAGATCCGGCCACTGCACTCCAGCCTGGGAGACAGAGCGAGACTCCGTCTCAAAAAAAAAAAAAAAAAAAAAAAAGAAAAAAAAAAAATTAACAAGATAACTGAATTTTATGATGTGTAAGTGTGACCATTCTTTTCCCTTGGGACCAAATCCTTGTCTAATTCAAAACTTTTGTATATGATCCATGAACTTAAGTATAACATAAAATACTTTCTAAGACATATACATTACTCACTAAATCTCCTGTTCTCTATGACTTAAGAAGTTGAACATTTGAAAACTCTTTAAATCTCTAAAAATATTATTTAAAATATCACTTAAAAATGGTAGAATAAAAACTCAAACAATTGACACAAAATTAATACCAGAATAAAAATTATAATTAATATTAACAGTGATTCTAAGGATGCCTCATATGTATGAATTAAATGCATCAAATTAGTCCTCCATGAACAAACAGAAACATAATACAAATGTGAATGTGTGTGGAACAAAGAAACACTAGAGAACAAAGTAAAGTCATCCACAGATATCTGTGTGTATGTATGTATATATAAATATATCACACACACACACAACTTGCATAACCACCACCACAGTCAACTTAGAGAATATTACCATCACTCCACAAAGTTTCCTTTTATCCCTTTACAGTCACCTCTTACCAGAAGCATCTACTGATCACTTGCCTGTTGCTATAATTTTTCCTTTTCCACAATGCCATATAAATGAAATTTCATATAGAATACAACCTCTTGAATATGGCTTTTTTAACTTAGGTATTGCCTTGGTGATTCACCCATGTGTTTGCCAGTAGCCCATTCCTTTTATTGTTCAGTAGTAGTCTGTGTGCACTATAGCTTGTTTGTTCAGTAATCAGTTAAAGGATATTTCAGTTGTTTCTAGTTTTTGGTAATTTTGAATAAAACTCCTATAAATTTCATAAATCTTTTGTGTGGAAATGTGTCTTCATTTGTACAGGAATGGAATCAGTAGGCAGTATGTCAATTCTATGCAAATTCTATAGAAAACCACGGCACAATTATTGTACCGGTTTGCATTTCCACTAATGTTGCCTCAGTTTCATTTGCATGGCGTCTTCACCAACAGTTGATGTTGTCTTTCAGTTTTCTAAGCCATTTTAATTGGTGTATAATGCAACCCTTTGTGGTATTAATTTGAGTTTGTCTAATATCTTATAATGTATAATTTTTATGGTTATTTTCCATCTATATTTTCTGTTTAAGAAAATGTCTGTACAAATATTTCTCTTTGTATTATAAAATTATAAATAATAAAAAGTATTATAATTATTGTGTAATAATATAAATTACAAACTACTGGTTATTTTTATACTTGTTTCATTGTTGAATGTTTTCTGATACGTGTTTTAAAATATTTTTCCTAGTGTATCTGTTGTCATTTGCCTATTTCTTTCAAAGAGCAAAAAATTTCATAGTACACAAAAAGAAAGAATCATAAACCTGATGTCTTGAACACAGATTCACAATACAAGACTTTTTAAACTACTGTCTCTTTTGGAACTTAAAAACAAGTAGTACAAATTCTGCAACGTGGTTCTTCAATATTGCTTTGATTGTTTTAGACCTATTCATAAACTATTTTAGAAATAGTTTGTCAATTTTTTTATTATTATTATTATACTTTAAGTTCTAGGGTACATGTGCATAACGTGCAGGTTTGTTACATATGTATACTTGTGCCATGTTGCTGTGCTGCACCCATCAACTCGTCAGCACCCATCAACTCATCATTTACATCAGGTAAGAAAATAAATAAAAAATCAGATTTTGCTTAGGAATATGTTGGCTCCAGCATTAATTGGGGGAAATGACGTCTTAATAATATTGAGTCTTCAAATCTACAGCCACATCAGAAAACTCAAGAAAAGAAGAAAAGTATTGCATTTCCCATATTTTGTTTACCGTGTTATTTCTCCCTTCTGATATTTCAAGGTTCTTTTTTATTATTATTTTATTTATATTTGGATAACTATTTTTAAACATTCTTTTAGGGCAGGTATGCTGGTAACCAATTATCTTAGGGGTTTTTTTCCCCAAGGTTTTGGTTTTTTTTTTCCCCCAACTCATATTTTAGATTCAGTGGGTACATGTGCAGTTTTGTTACATGGGACCATTGCGTGATGCTAAGGTTTGAAGTACAAATGATCCCATCACCAAGGTACCCAGCATAGTACCCAACACTTAGTTTTTTAACCCTTACCCTT
The DNA here is from genome assembly GCF_037993035.2 of Macaca fascicularis. Classification (NCBI taxonomy): domain Eukaryota; kingdom Metazoa; phylum Chordata; class Mammalia; order Primates; family Cercopithecidae; genus Macaca; species Macaca fascicularis. Next base: position 87,125,009 of record NC_088387.1, read on the forward strand.
TCCCACACTCCCTCCCACCCTGTAGTCCCCAGTATTGTTGCAGGAAGTCAGGGACCCTGAGCAACAGAGGGACCGGCTGAAGCCATGGCAGAAGAACATAAATTGTGAAGATTTCTTGGGCATTTATTAGTTCCCCAAATTAATACTTTTATAATTTCTTATGCCTGTCTTTACTGCAGTCTCTGAACATAAATTGTGAAGATTTCATGAACATTTATCACTTCCCCAGTCAATACTCTTGTGATTGCCTATGCCTGTCTTTAATCTCTTAATCCCATCATCTTCATAAGCTGAGGATGTAGGTCACCTGAGGACCCTGTGATGATTGTGTTAACTGCACAAATTGTTTATAGAGCATGTGTGATTAAACAATTTGAAATCTGGGCACCTTAAGAACAGGGTAACAGTGATTTTCAGGGAACAAGGGAGATAACCATTAGGTCTGATTGCCTGGAAGCTGGGCAGGATAGAGCCATATTTCTCTTATTACCAAAAATGGGTAAGAGAGATATTGCTGAATTCTTTCCCCAGTAAAGAATATTAACAATTAACAGGCCTGGGAAAATAATGCATTCCCAGGGGAGGCCTCTGAAATGTCTGTCCTGGGAGTGTCTGCCTTTAAGCAGATGTAGATAGGGATGAAACATGCCATAGTATCTGGCAGTGCCAACAGGCTTGCTAGGATTAGAAAATTCCAGTCTGGCAAATTCTAGTCAGACCGGTTCTCTGCTCTTGAACCCCGACAATGCGTGCACAGCGAGACATGGAAGTTCATTTGTGATTCTAGTTTCAGTCTGACCTTCTGCCTTGTGATCTTTTGTTGCCCTTAAAGCATGTGATCTCTGTGACCCACACCCTATTCATACACTTGCTCCCCTTTTGAAAATCAGTAATAAAAACTTGCTGGTTTTGCGGCTTAGGGGGCATCATGGAACCTGCCAACATGTGATGTCTCCCCTGGACACCCAGCTTTAAAATTTCTCTCTTTTGTACTCTTTCCCTTTATTTCTCAGACCAGCCGACACTTAGAGAAAACAGAAAAGGATTCACGTTGAATTACCGGGGGCAGGTTCCCCTGATACAGTACCCATTGTTCATAGATTTATGTCCATGAGTACCCAATGGTTAGCTCTCACTTACAAGATTTATAAGTAACTGATTTTCTTTTCCTTTTCCTTCATTAATTCACTTATGAAAATGGCCTCTAGCTGCATCCTTATTGCTGCAAAGGACATGATTTTATTCTTTATCATGGCTGCATAGTATTCCAAGGTGTATATATGCCACATTTTCTTTATCCAAGTCACCATTTATGGGAACCTAGGTTGATTCCATGTCTAGCTACCATAAATAGTGCTCCAATGATCATGTGAATGCATTGGTTTTTTTGCAGGAAAAAATTGTTTTCTTTACATTGATGGGTTGAATAGTTGTTTTGTTTCAGGTTCTCTCAGAAATCTCCAGACTACTTTACATGGTGATGAAACTAATTTACATTTCAACCAACAGTGTTTTAGTGTACCCTTTCTCTGCAGCCTTGCCAACATCTGCTGCTTTCTGACTTTTTATTGATATTCGTTCTCACAGGTGTGAGGTGGTATTTCATCGTGGTTTAGAATTGCATTTCTCTGATGATTTCTGATGTGGAACTTTTTTAATATGTTTGATGACCTCTTGTATGTCTTCTTTTGAGAAGTGTCTATTCAGGTATTTTGCACAGTTTTTAATGGGGTTATTTGGTTTTTGCTTGTTGATATGCTTGAGTTTCAGATAGATTCTGGATATTAGACCTCTGTTAGATACATAATTTTTGAATATTTTCTCCCATTCTGTAGGTTGCCTGTTTACTCCATTGATATGTTTCTTCTTCTGTGCAGGACCTCTTTAGTTTAATTGTGTCCTAACTTGTCAATTTTTGTTTTTGTTGCAATTGCTTTTGAGGACTTAGTTGTAAATCCTTTACAGTGACTGATGTCCAGAATGGCTCCTGGGTTTTGTTCTAGGATTTTTGTAGTTTGATGTCTTACATTTAATTCTTTAATTCATCATTTGTTAATTTTTATATATAGTGAAAGATAGGGATCCAGTGTTATTCTTCCACATATGGCTACACAGGTATCCCAGCACCATTTGTTGAATAGAAAATCCTTTCCTCATTGCTTATTTTTGGCAAGTTAGTTGAATATTTGATGGCTGTATATGTGTAGTTTTATTTCTGGGTTCTCAATTCTGTTCCATTGGTCTATATGTCTGTTTCTATACCAGTACCATGCTGTTTTGATTACTGTATCCTAATAGTATAATTTGAAGATTTATAATGTAATGCCTCCAACTATGTTTATTTTGCTTAGGATTGCTTTGGATATTTGGGCTCTCTTTTGGTTACAAATTAATTTAAGAATAGCTTCTTCTATGAAAAAGGGAAAAACAGACACTAGGATCTGTTTGAGTGGGGAGGGTGGGCAAAGGGAGAAGAGCAGAAATGATAACTATTGGGTACTGGGCTTAATACCTGGGTGATGAAGTAATATATACAACAAACCTCCATGTGTTTACTTATGTAAGAAACCTTCACATGTACCCCCAAGCCTAAAATAAAAGTTTTTAAAAGGAATAGTTTGTTCCCATTCTGTAGTAAACGAAGTTGGTAGGTTGATAGGAATAACATTGAATTTGCAAATTGCTTAGGCAATACAGACATTTAGTGATATTGATTCTTCAATTCATGAGCATGGAATGTTTTTCCACTTGTTTTTCATCTAAAATTTCTTTCAGCATTGATTTGTAGTTCTCCCTCTAGAGATTTTTCACATCCTTGATTAGATACATTACTAGTTATTTTATTTTTGTGTGAGACTATTGAAAATGAGATGGCCTTCTTGAGTTGGTTCTCAGGTTTATAACTTATTAGTTTACAAAAATGCTACTGATTTTTTGTACATTGATTTTGTATCCTGAAACTTTACTGAAGTTGTTTATCTGTTCTGGGACTCTTTTGGCATAGTCTTTAGGGTTTTCTAGGTATAGAATTATATTATCAGTGAAGAGAGATAGTTTGACTTCTTCTTTTTTTATTTGGATGCCTTGATTTTTTACTCTTGCCTGATTGTTCTGTCTGGCATGTCCAGTATTATGTTTAACAAAAGTGGTGAGAGCAAGCATCCTTGGCTTGTTCAGTTTCTCAAGGGTAATATTCCAGTTTTTGCCCATTCCATATGATGTTGGCAGTGGGTTTGTCATAGATGGTTCTTATTATTTTGACATTTCAGTCCATGCCTAGTTTCTTGAGGTTTTATATGAAGGAATGTTGGATTTTAGCAAAGCTTTTTTGCATCTATTGAGATTATAATGTGGTTTTATTTTTAATTCTGTTTCTTTGATGAAGCACATTTATTGATATGTGTATGTTTAATCAACCTTGCATTTCAGGAATGAACGCTACTTGATCGTGGTGAATTAGTCTTTTGATGTGATGTTGAATTCAGTTTGCAAGTATTTTGTTGAAGATTTTTTATATATGCTCATCAGAAATATTGGCCTGTGCTTTTTTCATTTTGTCTCTGCCAGGTTGTGGCATCAGGATGATGATGGCTTCATAGAATGAGTTAGGGAGGAGTCTCCCCTGCTCAGTTGTTTGAATAGTTTTCATAGGAATAGTATCAACTGTTCTTTGTACCTCTGATAGAATTTGGCTGTAAATCCATCTGGTTAAGGAATTTGGGGGGTTAGTAGATTTTTATTACCAATTCAGTTTTGGAAATCAATGTTGGACTGTTTAGTCTTTCATTTTTCCTAATTCAATCTAGGAAATTTGTGTATCTCCTGGAATTTATCCATTGCCTCTAGGTTTTCTAGTTTGTGTGAGTAGAGGTGTTCATGATAGTCTTTGAGGATCTTTTGTATTTATTTGGGATTGTTTGTAATGTCACCTTTGTTGTTGCTGATTGTGCTTATTTGCATCTTTTCTCTTTTTTATTTTTTTCTTCGTTAATCTAGCTACTGGTCTATCAATCTTATTTATCCTTTAAAAGAACCAACTTTTTGTGTCTTTGATTATTCATATGGACTTTGGAATCTCAATTTCATTCATTTCTGCTCTTACTTTAGTTATTTCTTTTCTTCTACCAGTTTTGGGATTAGTTTATTCTTGTTTTGCTAGTTCCTCTAGGTGTAATGCTTGGTCATTAGTTTGAGATCTTTATAACTTTTTGAGCTGGGTGTTTACTGCTACATAGTTTTCTCTTAACACTTCTTTTGTTGCATTTCAGTGATTTTGTTATATTGTGCCTCAGTTTTCATTTACATTAAATTTTTTTAAAATTCCTGCCTTGATTTCCTTGTTTACTCAAAAGTCATTCAGGAGAAAGTTATTAAATTTCCTTGTAATTGTGTGGTTCTGAGATTTCTTTTTGGTATTGATTTCTATTTCTATTTCACTATGGTCTAAGAGTATGGTTAGTAGAATCTTGATTATTTTAAATTTATCAAAACTTGCTTTAAGGCCAAGCATGTGATCAATCTTGGACTCTACTCTATGTATAGATGAGAAGAATGTATATTCTTTAGTTGGTGGGTGAAGTATTCTGTAGATGTCCATTAGGTCCAATTGGTCAAGTGTCAAGTTTAAGTCCTGAATTTCCTTGTTAGAGTCTGCCTCAATGATCAGTCTAATGCTATCGGTGGGGTGTTAAAGACCCTGACTATTGTGTGACTGCCTAAGTTTTTTTGTAAGTCTAGAAGTAGTTCTTTTATGAATCTTGGTGCTCCCACAGTGGGTACTTATATATTTAGAATAGTTAAGTCTTCTTGTTGAATCAAACTCTTTATCATTATATAATGCCCTTTTCATCCTTTTTTACTGTTGTTTTAAAGTCTATTTTATATGATATAAAAAATAGTGACCTCTGCTCTTTTTTGTTTTCTATTTGCATAATGAATATTTATCCTTCCCTTTACTTTCAGCATGTGGGTGTCATTACATGTGAGAAGGGTCTCTTGAAAACAGTAAATGGATGGGTCTTGTTTTTTTATCCAACTTGCCACTCTGTGTCTTTGAAGTGGAATATTTAGGTGATGTACATTCAAGTTTAATATTAATATGTGAGGTTTGAATCTTATTGTGAATTTGTTAGCTGGTGCCTTTGCAATTTCTACTGTGCGGTTGCTTTATTGGGTCTGTGGGCTATGTACTTGTGTGTGTTTTTGGTAGCAGGTGTTATACTTTTATGTCATTGTATATACACTTCCTTAGGAATTTATTAAGGCTGGTCTAGTGTTAATAAATTAGTGCTTGTTTGTCTGGAAGATGTTTTATTTCTTCTTTGCTTATAAGCCTTAGGTTGGCAGAATATTAAATTCTTGATTGGAATTTATTTTCTTTAAGAATTCTAAAAACAGGCCCACAGTCTCTTCTGGCTTACAAGGATTCTGGTGAGAAGACTGCTGTTAGCCTGATGAGGTTCCTTTTTCTCCTTAGCTGCCTTTAAGATTTTTTATTTAGTGTTGACATTGGGCAATCTGGTGACTATGTGCCTTGGTAATGTTCATTTTGTATAGTATTTCACAAGTGTTCTCTGGATTTCTTGCATTTAGATAGCTACTTCTCTAGCAAAATTAGAGAAGTTTTCTTGAATTACTCTCTCAAATAGATTTTCCAGATTGTTTTCCTTTTCCTTCTCTCAGGAATGTTGGTAATTCATAAGTTTGGTCTCTTTATATACTCCCATATTTCTCAAAGATTTTGTTCATTTTTTTAAAAAAATTCTTTTTGCTTTATTTTTTTCTCACTGGATTAATTAAAAGATCATCTTAAAGCTCTTAAATTATTTGTTCTGCTTGGTCCAGTCTATTAATAAAACTTTCTATTGTATTTTGAAATTTCGTAAGTGAGGTTTTTTTTTTCATTATTTGAGAAGCTCTCATTGATTTCTTTTTAGGATATTTATTTTTTACTTCATTTCCTGGATTGCTTTAGAAGATTCTTTGTGTTGATTTTCAATTCTGTCTTGGATCTCATTGAGTATGCTTGCAATTCATACTATGAATTTTTTAATCTGTCATTTCTAAGTTTCTATTTTGTTTTGGAACCATTGCTGGAGAGCTAGTGTAATCCTTTGTTGATGTTACTATATTCCGATTTTCCATGGTGCCAGAATTATTGTGCTTGTTCCTTCTTATCTCAAGAATTTGGGACTTTTAATTTTTGTGTGGGTAGAATTTTTTTTCTTTCTTTCCCTGAAATATTTTTGCCCTATTCTTTTCCCCCCTCCCTAGGGAATGTGACTACAGAATGATGTGTGGAGTCATTTGGCTTTAATTCTATAGCCCTATGCACTTATTTTGGCAGGGTTTTTATTGCACCATCCAGTTCAACACACAAGCCCATGGATGGTGCCTACAGGTAAGAGGCAGTCATGGCCAATGTACTGAATGTGTATTTGACTCTTGTTTCCTTGCAGAAGCTCTCTATTGCCTCAGCCAATGGTCTAATTCATGGAAAACACAGTTGATCTGATCTCCTTGTTCAGCCCCAGGTGGTGGGAACCATGAAGAGTGGGGCCCACACCAGAAAGATCTGTCTACAGGTACACTGATGGCAGGAACCAGTACCAATGTCAAGGGAGAATCCAGTGGGCAACCACCATGTGCCCAGTGGTTTTCCTAGGCATGAATCTTGGAAACCTCCTGAGCCCCAAATTATCTGCATGGAGATGAATGGCATCCTAAACTCCTAAGCTAGAAGAGTGCATGCTCCAGGCGCCTGGATATCTGACTGGGCATAGAGCACAGAATGACTCCTTGCACCAAGATCTTTGCACAGTACGGTTGGTACAACTCAGGCTGCTGAATTAGACAAGCAGGTGCTCTAAATGCATGGAGATCTGTCTGGGAGTGAAGTAGAGCTCTCTTCACTGGAATTTCTGCATAGGAAGCAAGGGGTGGATTAGGCTACTTATCTAGGTGAGCAACATTCTGAATACCTGGATATTTGCCTGGTCATGGATCACAGATGGATCCTTTGTACCAAGATCTCTGCACAGGAGGGTTGGGGTGACTCTTTCTGCTGGACCAAACAAGTGAGTTCTCTGAATGCCTGGAGATCTACCTGGACACAGAGTGGAGAGGAATCTACTGCACCACAATCTATGTCAAGAAAGTGTGGGACAGCTTAGGCTGCTGAACCAGGTGAACCAGTGTTCCAAAAACCTCCATTTCTCCCTGAAGGTGAAGCAGAGAGGACCTCATTACACCATAGTCTCAAGAGAGCAGGGTGGGGCATTCAGCAATGGCACATGCAGATCAGTTCCAGGTCACCAAGACTGCAGCTGTAGTAGCTCTTCTCGGGATTGTGATGGAGGAGAGTACAATTATAGTGCCTACTTTTGAGGCACTTTTCACAGTTTTGGACATGGAAGCCCCTACTCTGCTCCACAGCAGGCATGCCAATCTCTAGACTAAAAATAAAATGTCTGAGCACCTAGGCTACTGGATCACCAAAGAATGACTGACTTTGTGTATGCCCAGATTAAAAATGGTATCCTGTTTTCAGTCCCAGGTCTGGAAAATGTCTCCAGCTTTTCCTGGTGTCTTTCCCTCACAGTGTCTGCAAGCCTCTCCTCAAGTAGTACATACTAATCATGAGGCTATTTGGGCTTGAAATTTCCTAGCTTTCTACTTGACCACCTATATGTTACTTTGCTAATTCAACGGCCCTTCATGCTAAAGATTCTCAATAAATTAGGTATTGATGGGATGCATCTCAAAATAATAAGAGCTATTTATGACAGACCCACAGCCAATAACATACTGAATGGGAAAAAAAACTGGAAGCATTCCCCTTCAAAACTGGCACAAGACAGGGATGCCCTCTCTCACCACTCCTATTCAACATAGTGTTGGAAGTTCTGGCTAGGGCAATCAGGCAGGAGAAAGCAATGAAGGGTATTCAATTAGGAAAAGAAGAAGTCAAATTGTCCCTGTTTGCAGATGACATGATTGTATATTTAGAAAACCCCCTCGTCTCAGTCCAAAATCTCCTTAAGCTGATAAGCAACTTCAGCAAAGTCTCAGGATACAAAATCAATGTACAAAAATCACAAGCATTCTTATACAACAATAACAGACAAACAGAGAGTCAAATCATGAGTGAACTCCCATTCACAATTGCTTCAAAGAGAATAAAATACCTAGGAATCCAATTTACAAGGAATGTGAATAAATTCTTCAAGGAGAACTACAAACCACTGTTCAATGAAATAAAAGAGGACATAAACAGATGGAAGAACATTCTATGCTCACGGATAGGAGGAATCAATATTGTGAAAATGGCCATACTGCCCAAGGCAATTTATAGATTCAACGCCATCCCCATCAAGCTACCAATGACTTTCTTCACAGAATTGGAAAAAAACTACCTTAAAGTTCATATGGAATCAAAAAAGAGCCCACATTGCCAAGTCAATCCTAAGCCAAAAGAACAAAGCTGGAGGCATCACTCTACCTGACTTCAAACTATACTACAAGGCTACAGTAACCAAAACAGCATGGTACTGGTACCAAAACAGAGATATAGACCAATGGAACAGAACAGAGCCCTCAACTATGACTATTTACTATGTATCCATTAATCATCTATTGTTGTAATCATGGTTCTTCATCCTTCTGGGGTGAAGTTCTGTTTTCTAATGACTCTAGAAACCATCACTATTTAATAGAGTATATATCCATCATTCTGACTTTTATTTTGCTTTTTGCTTGTTTTAGGTGTAAAACTTAGAAACTGGAATAATTTGCATAATATTGGCAAAAATCACTGCATAAAACAATTTATGCTAATCATAACAGCTATTTTTTTCTTATTTTGCAATTAGCATTAATTTTCTGTTATTTTTCTGCACATATGTGGAAGACATTCTATGTAACTTATTAAAGAGTGAACATTAGAGTTGTAGACTGTTAGGGCAAAAAGGACCTCAGATATTTCTTATTTTTCAAATAAGAAAACTAAAGCACACAGAAGTAAAATAAATAAAGGAATAAATAAATAGTAGTCAAATCAATATTAGATTCAGTCTGAAATTCAGTCCTCTAGATTTTCAGACTATTTAGTATCATTTTGTTTTGGTTTGGTTTACTTGCTTTAAGAAAAGAAATGGTTATTTTAAGAAATCAAGCACAACTAGAGCTTTTTAAATCATGTTACAGTAACATTGATTACAGGCTTTTAAAATTTATCTCTCTGTTATAACTACATAGTGATGACTGCATACAAATATTAATTCCAATAACCTAGAGACGCCATTCATTTAGTGAGATGTAATATACTCCCTCACAGGTGGCCATCTGAGAGTATTAACTGTCATATATAATTTTGCCTAACTTCAGTGGGTACCTTTCCTTTTCTATAAAGCACTCATCCTATCCTACTTGTGATTATCCTCCTCTAGTTCACAAAAGCCATTTAGCTCTTATCTTCTCATTCATTATCACCTAGAGACAGGCCCAGAGGAACTCATTTTTATTCGTCTTTATTTCATCTTCCTGGGATTAGACGAGTTCTGATATTTGACTGATAGCTATTTTTAATATTAAGGTGATACATTAATGTCATAATTTTCCAGTAATTAGAGGTACCAATGTTATTCAAAATAATTTTAATATCATGAACATATTTTTAATATCCTGAAAATGTTAGTTTGAATAGCTTCTGCTTTGTAAACTTTCTCTTTGATTTGGCAGTTGATGCCAAATTTTCTCCAAGTTCTTTTTATCAGTTCACTTAACAATACCCCAGTCTCATTAATGGAATCTCTTTTCTTATATGACATGCCTCTCTTTACAAAATTTTCTAGACCACTATGAATAATCATTTGTAAGAAATACTGTTTCTATATAGAGCATATGCAGTATGCTTACTTAAGAAAACCATATTCAACTTATATATAGTAATCACATAATAGATATGTACTTAAGTTACTATGGTTACTGTATAGGACACTTTTAAAATGACTATTTTAAGTGTCCTTTAATGAATATTTTGTAGTGGGCTTGATTGAGTTAATCAGAATTTCCAGAAATTCTGTAGTGGATGAATAAGTGCAGATCCGCATATGTTGACACATAAAAATGTACCTAAATAAGATAAAATTAATTTTAAAGTCATAGCTCAATGTGAATTCATGTGATAAGAATCCAAATTACGAATTTAGCTTTTCATTCCTAACATTCAAGTATGATAATTGATGTCTTATTATAAAATAGCCATTTCTTTTTATGAGATAAACACCAGACTACAGTGTTTAGACTGGCAGAAATAGGAATATTTTTGACTGCTGAGTTTCGAACAAATGTGTTTTATTCAGTTTTAAGTACATAAATCTACTAGTAAGGTGGTGCATCCATGAAGATTCGGAAAAGCCTAAAGTAGGAGATGACAACTATAATTTTTTCTTTTTACTTTTTAATTAATAATTATTCTTCATAATGGAAAAATAATTATATATATCTATGTGATAAAATGTGATGTGGCACTATGCTGGCACTATATTTCCTGTCCAGTCTGCAGAACTATGAAGCAAAGAAACCTCCTCTCTTTATAACTTATCCAGTCTCAGGTATTTCTTTATAACAACACAAATGGACCAACCCAAGGTCTTTATTCATAGATTTTTTCTTGCTAGACTAATGCCCAAAAAGTTTTCCCTAGGTTTTCTTCTAGTATTACAAAGCTGTTAGGTCTTAAATTTAAATCATTAATCCATCTTATGTTAGTTTTTGTATGTAATGACAGATGGGGTCCAGTTTCATTCTTTTACATATGGCAATCAAATTTTCCCAGCATCACTTGTTAAAAGACTGTAATTTCCCCAGTTCCTGTGATTTTGTCAAAGATCAGTTGGCTGTAAATATGTGGGTTTATTTCTCTATGCTGTTACATTGATCTATTTGTCTGTGTTTATGTAATAACATACTGTTTTGCTTACTACAGACTTGTAGCATAATTTGAAGTAAGGTAATATGATGCTCCTAGCTTTGTGGTTTTTGCTCAGGGTTTATTGGGCTATTCAGGATCTTTTTTGTTTCCATATAGGTTGTAGGGTGTTTTTTTGTTTAAGTTTTCTGAAAAGGAACTTACATTTTGATAAGAATTGCATAGAATTTTTAGATTGCTATGGGAAGTATGGTTTTTTTAATGATATTGTTTTGTCCAATTCATGAGCATGGTATGTTTTTCCATTGGTTTGTGTCATTTACAATTTCTTATATCATTGTTTTATAGTTTTCCTTGTTAGAGATCTTTCACTTCCTTGGTGAAACATATATTCTTAGGTATTTTTTGTAGCTACTGTAAATGGGATAAACTTATTGATTTGATTCTCTGCTGTATTGTTATTTGTGTATAAAATGCTACTGATTTTTGCATATTGATTGTGTATTCAGAAACTTTACTGAATTCATTTATTATATCTAACAGTTTTTTTGTTAAGTCTGTAGGATTTTCTAGATGCAGCATCATATTATCAGTGAGTAGAGATAATTTGATGCTCTCTTTTCCATCTCTTGGAAAAGAGATGCCTTTTATTTCCATCTCTTGCCTGATTGCTCTGAATATAATTACCAGTACTACATTATTATTATTATTATTATTATTGTATAAGCCACACAATCTGTGGAAATTTGTATTTCCATAGGTTTTTGAAATATGGGTGGTGTTTGGTTACATATGGATAAATTCTTTAGTGGTGATTTCTGAGATTTTGGTGCACCAATTAGGTGTATATTGCATCACCTGTGCAATATACACTGTACCTAATTTGTAGTCTTTTATCCCTCACTCCTTCCTTGCCTTTCACCTGAGTCCCCAGAGTTCACTGTATTATTCCTATGCTTTTGTATTCTCATAACTTAGTTCCTACTTGTGAGTGAGAGCATACAATGTTGGGTTTCCCATTCCTAAGTTACTTCACTTGGAATAATGGTCTTCAGTTCTTTTCAGGTTTCTGGGAATGCTATTATTCCTTTCCTTCTTATAGCTGAGTAGTATTTCATTATATATACATACACACACACACACATATACACATACATACATATACACACACACATATATGTGTGTATGTGTGTGTGTGTGTATATATATATACACACACACACCACAATTTCTTTACCCATTCATTGAATGATGGGCATTTGGGCTGGTTCCATATTTTTGCAACTGCAAATTTTGCTGCTATAAACATGTGTGTGCAAGTATCTTTTTTGTATAACAATTTATTTTCCTCTGGGTAGATACCCAGAAGTGGGATTACTGGATCAATGGTAGTTCTACTTCTAGTACTTTAAGAATTCTCCACACTGTTTATGATAGTGGTTGTACTCGTTTACATTCCCATCAGTAGTGTAAAAGTGTTCCCTTTTCACCACATCCGTGCCAACATCTATTATTTTTCTGATTTTTTGATTATGGCCATTCTTGCAGGAGTAAGGTGGTATCACCTTGTGGTTTTGGTTTGTATTGTCCTGATCATTAGTGATGTTCAGCATTTTTTCCTATGTTTGTTGGTCATTTGTGTATCTTCTTTTGAGAATTGTCTCTTCAGGTCCTTAGCTCACTTTTTGGTGGAATTTTTTTTTTTTTTTTTTTCTGATTTGAGTTCCCTGTAAATTCTGGATATTAGTCCTTTGTTGGATGTATAGATTGCGATGATTTTCCTGCAGTCTATGGGTTCTCTGCTTACTCTACTGATTGTTTCTTTTGTTGTGCAGACGTTTTTAAATTTAATTAAGTCCCATCTGTTTATCTTTGTTTTTGTTGCATTTGCTTTTGGGTTCTTAGGCATGAAGTCTTTTCCTAAGCCAATGTCTAGAAGGGTTATTCTGATGATGTTATCTTCTAGAATGTTTATGATTTCAGGTCTTAAATTTCATCAACTAGGCACAAAGTCATCAGTTTATCTAAAGTTAAGATAAAGAAAAGAATCTTAAGAGCTGTGAAGCAAAATCACCAAGTAACCCATAAAGGAAAATCTGTCAGATTAACAGCAGATTTCTCAGCAGAAACCCTACAAGGTAGGAGAGATTGAAGCCCTAACTTCAGTCTCCTTAAACAAAATGATTATCAGCCAAGAAGTTTGCATCCAGTGAAACTAAACTTCATAAATGAAGGAAAGATATAATCTTTTTTAGACAAACAAACGTTGGGAGAATTCACCATTACCAAGCCAACACTACAAGAATTGCTAAAAGGAACTCTAAATCTTGAAGTAAATCCTCAAAGTACACCAAAATAGAACTTCTTTAAGGCATAAATCTCACAGACCTATAAAAAATGTGATAAATATATAAAAAGGTATTAAGGCAACAAATAGCATGATGAATAGAATAGTGCCTGACTTCTCAATACTAACATTGAATGTAAATGGCCTAAATGCTCCACTTAAAAGATAAAGAATGGCAGAATGGATAAGAATTCACCAATCAAGTATCTGCTGTTTTCAAAATAATCACTTAATACATAAGGACTCACATAAACTTAAGGTAAAGAGGTGGAAAAAGACATTCCATGCAAATTGAAACCAAAAGCAAGCAGGAGTAGCTATTTTTAAATCATACAAAAAAAGAAAAACACTTTAAAGCAATGGCAGTTAAAATAGAAAAAGAGGGAATAATGATATGAGGACTTGTTCAACAGGAAAATATCACAATCCTAAATATATATGCACCTCACACTGGAGCTCCCAAATTTATAAAACAATTACTACTAGACCTAAGAAATGAGATAGACAGCAACACAATAATAGTAGGAGAGTTTAGTACTCCACTCATCAAGACAGAAAGTCAACAAAGAAACAATAATTTAAGCTATACCTTAGAAAAAAATGGACTTCACAGTTAATTTACTGAACATTACCCAATAACTGCAGAATATACATCCTATTCATCAGCACATGGAACATTCTCCAAGATAGACCATATGATAGGGCACAAAACAAGTCTGAACAAATTTAAGAAAACTGAAATTATATCAAGTACTCTTTCAAACCACAGTGGAATAAAATTGAAAATGAACTCCAAAAGGAGCCCTCAAAATGATGCAAATACATGGAAGTTAAATAACCTGCTCCTGAATGATCATTGGGTCAACAATGAAATAAAGATGAAATTTTTAAAAATTCTATGAACTGTATGATAATGGTGACATAACCTATTAAACTTCTGGGATACAGCAAAGGTGGTGCTAAGAGGAAAGTTCACAGCCTTAAATGCCTACATCAAAAAATCTGAAAGAGCACAGCTAGATAATGTAACTTCACACCTCAAGAAACTCGAGGAACAAGAACAAACCAAATCCAAACCCATCAGAAATTAAAACAAAACACAATACAAAAAATAAAGCAATAAGCTGGTTATTTGAAAAGATAAAATTGATAGGCCATTAGCAAGGTAAACCAAGAAAAGAAGAGAGAAGTTCCAAAAACCTCAATTACAAGTGAAATGGGAGATGTTACAACAGATACCACAGAAATACAAAAGATCATTCATGACTATTATGAACACCTTTATGCATATAAACTATAAAACCTAGAGGGGATGGATAAATTCCTGGAAATATACAACCCTCCAACCAGGAAGAAATAGAAACTCTAAAAAGACCAATAACAAGGAGCAAGATTAAAAATGATAATTTAAAAATAGCTAGCAAAACCAAGTCCAGGACCAGACAGATTCACAGCTTAATTATAGCGTACATTCAAAAAATAATTGGTACCAATTCTGTTGACACTATTCCACCAGATAGAGAAAGGGGGAATCTTCCCTAAATTATTCTTTGAAGCCAGTATCACACTAATAGTGAAACCAGAATCACCCTAATAGCAAAACCAGAAAAGGACATAACAAATAAAAGAAAACTACAGAAGAATATTCCTGATGAATATAGATGCAAAAAGTCCTTAACAAAATATTAACTGACCAAATCCAATAGCATATTAAAACCATATCCGCCATGAGCAAGTGGGTTTCATAGCAGAGATACAGGGATAGTTTAACACATGCAAGTCAGTAAGTGTGATGCACCACATAAACAGAATTAAAACCAAAAATCATTTGATCACCTCAGTAGACACAGAAACAACATTTAACAGAATCCAGCATCCGTTTATGATTAAAACCCTTGGCAAAATTGGCATAGAAGGGACATACCTTAATGTAATAAAAGCCATCTATTACACACCCACAGCCAACATAATACTAAATAGGGAAAAGTTAGAAGCCTTCCCCTTGAGAACTGGAACAAGACAAGGATGCCCACTCTCACTTTTAGTACTGGAAGTCCTAGCGAGAGCAATCAGACAAGAGAAAGAAATAAAGAGCATTCAAATCAATAAAGAGGTAGTCAAACTCTTGCTGTTTGCTGATGATGTGATGGTATAACTAGAAAACCTTAAAAACACCTCCAAAAAGCTCCTAGAACTGATAAAGGAATTCAGCACCGTTTCAGGATACAAAATTAACGTATGCAATCAGTCGCTCTGTTATACACCAGTAGCAACTAAGATAAGAATCAAATAAAGAATTCAATCCCTTTCATAACAGCTGCAAAAAATAAAATAAAATACTTAGAAATACATCTAACCAAGGAGGTGAAAGACCTCTATAAGGAATACTACAAACCCTGATGAAAGAAATCATAGATACCACAAACAAATGAAAACACATCCTACACTCATGTATGAGTAGAATCAATATCATGAAAATGGCCATACTTTCAGGCTGGGGATGGCAGCTCACGCCTGTAATCCCAGCACTTTGGGAAGCTGAGGCAGGTGGATCACCTGAGGTCAGGAGTTTGAGATCAGCCAGGCAAACATAGTGAAACCCTGTCTCTATGAAAAATACAAAAATTAGCCAGGTGTGGTGGCACATGCCTATAGTCCCAGCTATCCAGGAGACTGAGGCAGGAAAATTGCTGGAACCTGGGAGGCAGAGGCTGCAGTGAGCCAAAATCTGACCACTGCACTCCAGCGGGTGACAGTGAGACTCCATCTCCAAAAAAAAAAAAAAAAAAAAAAAATACTTCTAAAATCAATCTGCAGGCTCAATGCAATTCCCATCAAAATACCATCATCATTATTCACAGAACTAAAAAAAAAGCAATCCTAAAATTCATATGGAACCCAAAAAAGCCCACGTAGTCAAAGAAAGTCTAAGCAAAAAGAATAAATCTGAAGGCATCACGTTACCTGACTTTAAACTATAATATAAGGCTACAGTCACCAAAACAGCATGGTACTGGTTTAAAAATAGGCACACAGACCAAGAAAACATAATAGAAAACCCAGAAATAAAGCCAAATACTTAAAGCCAACTGATCTTTTGTATTGACAAAGCAAACAAAAGCATAAAGTGGAGAAAGGATACCCTATCCAACAAATGGTACTCAGATAATTGGCAAGCCACAGTAGAAGAATGAAACTGGATCCATATCTCTCACCTTATACAAAATCAACTCAAGATGGATCATGGATCAGTACCACATTAAATAGAAGTGATTAAAGTGGGTATTTTTGTCTTGTTCTAATTTTGAAAGGGAAAGCTTTCAAATGTTTCTTTTTCAGTATGATGTTGACAGTGGGTTTGGCATATATGGCTTTTATTATTTTAAAAAATACTCCTTTGATATTTTTTGTGTAGGGAGTTTTTATGAAGAGATGCATAATTTTATCAAATGCTGTATGTACATCTATTGAGATGATCATATGGTTTTTGTCCTTAATAATGTTTATATGATGTATCACATTTACTGATTTGAATATGCTGAAATATTCTTGCATCCCTGGTATAAGCCCACTTGATCATGTTAGGCTATCTTTTTGATGTGCTGTTGGATTTGGTTTGCTAGAATTTTCTTGAGGATTTTTGTATCTATGTTAATCAGGGATACTGGTCTATAGTTTTCTTTTTTGTGTTTTTATCTGGTTTGGGTATCAGAATAATAGAGCAAGTTAAGACTTCTCTCTGCCTCAATTTTTTGAAACAGTTTCAGGAACTTTTTTTTATTAAGTGTGGTAGATTTTGGCAGTAGATCCATCTGGTCTTGTGCTTTTCTTTGCTAATTCAATCTAACTACTTATTATTAGTCTTTTTGATATTTTTAATTTCTTTCTGATTCAGTCACAGTAGATTGTTTCCAGGAATTCATCCATTCTCTCCAGATTTTCTAGTTTGTAAGCCTATCATCTTTTACAATAGTATCTAATAATCTTTTGTATTTCTGTTTTATGATTTGTAGTGTCTCCTTTTTTATTTTAATTTTTTGAACTTGTATCCTTTCTATTCTTTTCTTGGTTAGGCTAGCTAGTGGTTTGTTCATATGTTTATCATTTTGTAAAAACAACTTTTCATTTCAATGATTCTTTGTAATTATTTGTCTTCATCTCATTTAGTTCTGGTGTGTTCTTTGTTATTTTTTCTGCTGCTAATTTTGTGTTTGGTTTGTTCTTGCATTTCTAGCTTCTTGAGGTGTCAGGTTGTTTATTTGTAATAGTCCTATCTTTTTGATGTAGGTATTTCATGCTATAATCTTCCTTCTTAGCACTATTTTGGTGTGTCACACAGGTTTTTGTAGTTTATGTTTCCATTTACACTTGTTTCACAATTTTTAAAATTTGTATTAATTTATTTGTTGACCCAATTCTTCAGGAGTATGTTATTTAATTTTCATGTATATGTATAGTTTCTGAAGTTCCTCTTGGTATTTATTTCTAGTTTTACTCCATTGAAGTCTGAAAGATATTTCACAAAATTTTGATTATTAAAATATCATTGAGACTTAGGTTTTGTAACCTAATATATTGTCTATCATGGAGAATGTTCCATGTATGAAAAGAATAATGTACATGATGCAGTTGTTGGGTAGAATGTTTTGTAAATATTTGTTCAGTCCACTTGATCTAAAGTCCAATTTAAGTTCATTGTTCCTTGTTTGATTTTTTTGCCTTGATGATCTATCTAACATGTGATTGGGATGCTAAAGTGCACCACTCTTATTATATATGTTTTAAATCTAATATATGCTTTATATATCTAGGTGCTCCAGTGTGAGGTGCATATAGGTTTAGAATTGTTATATCTTCTTGCTAAATTAATCCCTATATCATAAGTAATGACTGTCTTTGTTTAATTTTACTGTTTGATGTAAAGTCTGTTTAACTTACATATGTATAGATATATGTTATCTATATATGTATAGATGTATGCTATCTTTACATATATGTTATATGTAGATATATAAAAAATATACATATATACTATACATACAAGTCTATAGATTGTATATATCTATACATATATAAATTATAGATATGAATATAGCTATATAAGTTATACATAAGCCCAGTGACCTGAGAACCCACCGACATATCTAGCCCACCACTGCTACTACTATAACTTGAAAAAACCACCTGTAGGCCTAAGACCTCCAGGATTCACTAACAACAGTGCCACTGTTAGCTGCTCCTGATCTAAGAATAGGAACACTCAACCCACAGCTGTCACCACTGGGGCCCAGAGACTGACACACCTGGTGTCCTAGTTCCAAGCAAAACTTCATAATTGCTTCTATTAATAGAAGTAATCAGTGGTGCTTCTAAACCACCAAGGAAATCACAGATACCAGTGTCCCCATTTACTGTCAAAGAATTCACATAGAGATCACACTACCACAGGCAACCAAACTCAAAGCTAAAGCTTTGATAAAACATATGTATAGATTCAGGAAAAAAATCTTCCCCTACGAAAGCAGTTTCAAAAAATTGGAAGAAGTGACTGTTACACCAGGTATGCAGATATCAATATAAAAACATATACTAGAAAACATGAAAAAAAGAGAAAATACTTCACCACCAAGAGACCATGACATTTGTCCAGCAACAGATCTCAACACAAAACAAATCCTTGAAATGCCAGATAAATGATTCAAAATATGGATTTTAAAGAACCTCAGTGAAAGGCAAGGTAAGTTAAAACTAATTTATAAAATTAGAAAATCAATTTAGAGTATTAATGAGAAATTTGCCAGGGGTATTGATATGCTGGGGAAAAAAAACCCAGAAATTCTAGAACTGAAAAATTTATTGAAGTAAATACAAAATACATTTGAAGCTTTAGTAATAGACCAGACCTAGCAGAAGAAAGAATCTCAGAACTCGATGACCAATCTTTTAAAATAATCCAGGTAGAAAAACATAAAAAGGAAAATAGAACAAAAAAGAAGGAACAAAGACTTCGAGACATTATGGACTACCTAAAACCACTAAACTTATGAATTATCAATATTCCAAAGAGGGAAGAGAGATAAAAAAAGTTTAGAAAGCCTATTTAAGGCATTAATTGATGAAAACTTCCCCAGTTTAGCAAGGGAGTTAGAAATTCAGATATACATTATAAGTAATCCCCATGAAAACACATTACAAAAAGTACTTCACGGCCGGGCGTGGTGGCTCAAGCCTGTAATCCCAGCACTTTGGGAGGCCGAGGCGGGCGGATCACGAGGTCAGGAGATCGAGACCATCCTGGCTAACCCAGTGAAACCCCGTCTCTACTAAAAAAATACAAAAAAAAAAAAAAAAGAAAAAAGAAACTAGCCGGGCGAGGTGGCGGGCGCCTGTAGTCCCAGCTGCTCGGGAGGCTGAGGCAGGAGAATGGCGTGAACCCGGGAGGCGGAGCTTCCAGTGAGCTGAGATCCGGCCACTGCACTCCAGCCTGGGCGACAGAGCGAGACTCCGTCTCAAAAAAAAAAAAAAAAAATACTTCACTATGGCATAATATAATCAGAATGTATAATGTTAAAGTTAAAATTAATTTTAAAAATAGCAAAGAAAACTTCGTTAGACTGACCGAGATCTTATCAGCAAATACTTAGAAGCCAGAAGAGAATGGAATGGTATTTCTTTTTTTTCCCCTTTTCTTCTTCTTCTTCTTCTTTTTTTTTTTTTTTTTTTTTTTTTTTTTTTTTTTTTTGAGACAGAGTCTTGCTCTGTCGTCCAGGCCAGTGGCACGATCTCGGCTCTCTGCAACCTCCATCTGCCGGGTTCATGCCATTCTCCTGCCTCACCCTCCCGAGTAGCTGGGACTACAGGTGCCTGCCCACCATGCCTGGCTAATTTGTTGTATTTTTAGTAGAGATGGGGTTTCACCGTGTTAGCCAGGATGGTCTTGATCTTCTGACCTGGTGATCCACCGGCCTTGGCCTCCCAGAGTGCTGGGATTACAGGCGTGAGCCACCGCGCCCAGCCAGAATGGTGCTGGGGAGCGGGATGGAAATTGTCAGTCAAGAATTTTTTCCAACAAGTAAAATCTTCATAAATGAGTGAAAAATAACAACTTTCTCAGACAAGAAAATATTGAGAAAATTCATTGCTACTAGACTAGCCCTAAAAGAAATGCCCAAAATCATTTCAAACATGAAAGTGAAAAATGTATATTCATCATCATGTATAAAATGTATAAAACTCACAGGGCTTATAAAACAATGACATAATGTAGAGAGAGAAAGGAATCAAATAACACTGCAGATTTTTACCAAACCACAGAGACATAGATAAATAAACAATCAAAGAATTTATTAAAACAACTAGAAAACAATTAACAATAACAAGAAAAAACTGTAGATACCCTTAATAACTTTGGAGGTGAATGGATTAAATGACTCACTTAAAATTTATAGATTGACAGAATGTATTTAAAAAACGTGATCCAACAATATGCTGCTTACAAAAAACTCCACAACCTTTTTGATGTTTTTTCAGTTGACTCTGTTTCTCTCAATCTCTCTCTCTCTTTCTGTCTCTCTCCGTTTGTGTGTGTGTATGTGTGTGTGAAATCCATGACCAAATGGAGTTTACACCAATGATGCAATATTGGTTTAATATCCAAATATTAATCCATGTAGTACGCTAACTCTACAGGCTTAAAAGAACATTTTATAGTCATAGCAACTGATGCAGAGACAGTATTTGACAAAATTCAATCCCAATCATAAGAAAAATACTCATAAAATAAAGAATAGAAAGAAATGTTTTCACCTTGATAAAAAACTTAAACACAACTTATAGCTGATACTATATCTAATAGTTAAAGGATGAATGCTTTTCTCTTAAGATCATGCTTCAGATATGAACATACAGCTTATTAAAGTTAAAACAAAAGAAAAATAAATATACACAAATACTTATCAAAGGAAAACAAGATTGGCATCAATATCAGATCAACTAATCTTCAGAGGAAAGCAATTTATTAGCAAACATGTCTACACTCACAACTGCTATTCAACATGATACTGGAAGTTATAAATTTAACAATAAAACAAGAAACAAAAATAAAGTCATACACATCAAAGAAAGTAATAAAGGAGGTGACATGATTGTCTACAGAGAAAATACCAAGTTATATACTAAATAGCAAATAGAACTAATAAGTGTGTTCAGCAAAGTTTCATAATACAAGACTTATATACAAAAGCAATTATATCTCTATTGATGAACACATGGATATCAAAAGAAAAAATAATTTGCAACCACTGATAAACAATATTAATGAAGATTTAATTAAATAAAAAGTCATACCATATTCATGGATTGAAAGACTTAATGTAGTAAATTGTCATTTTTTCTGAAATTGATGTACAAGTTTAACACAGCATTTATCAAAATCCCTGGAAATTTTTGTAAATATAGACATGATTGTTCCAAAATTTATGTGGAAATTAAAGGAAGTAATAAAAGTAAACAATTTTATAAAATGATAACATAATCTTATGAATCACTCTTAACACTTTCAAAACAAATAGGTACAGTAATCCACAGATCAATGGAACAGAATAGAATAGTCAGAATTAACCCTTCACAAATACACAAATTTGAGTGCTGATGTGTTAAAAAACAGTGCAATGAAGGAAGAGTAATCTTTTCAACACATCACGCTGAGAAAATTGGATATTCATATAAAAAAACAAATGTTTATCTAACCCACATAAATCACAGAACATTTGTCTCAAAATTTATCATAGATTTAAAAGTAAAATGTAACATTTTAAAACTTCCCTAAAAAATCATAGGAAAAAATATTTCAGTCCTGGATCTTCACAAAGAGATGTTACCATGGTACCAAAAGCATCATTCATAAAAATAATATTTCACAACTTGGACTTCATCAGAATTTAAAATTTTTGCGTATAAGACTTGATTAAGAAGACAAAAATATAAGGAGAAATCTAGGAAAATAAGAGTTTCTGATCACATATCTGAAAAAAGACTTATTTTAGATTATATAAGAACTCTTAAAACTCAACAATAAGAAAAAAATACAAATATCTCTATTAGAAAGTGGACAGAAGACATGGAGAGACACTTAACTAAACAGGTTATACAGATAACAGGTAAGCACATATAAAAGATATTGAACATCACTAGCCATCAGTAAAATGCAAATAGATACCATTATGAGATATTACTGTATACCTATCCAAAAAACAAATATAAAATATAATGATAAACTCTTACAAGGATGCAAATAAATTAGATCATTTATATACGACTGACTGGTTGGAATGTAAACATTCTGAATGTAATGTAAAAGTCATTCTGAAGGAATCTGAAGGAAAGTTTCATGATGTCTTAAAATACTGATCATATACTTACCATATGACCTAGCATTCATGCTTATCTCAAAGAATAAATTATATCCACAGAAAAAAATGTTACATAATTTATCAAAACAATTTCATTTGTAATAGCCAAAAAAATGGGTTAACTAAAACACACTGCAATAGATAAATGATCAATATGCCAAACTATGGTGTATCTATGCCATAGATTACTATTCAGCAATACAAAAATATTTATACATCTAAAAATGTGCATAGAACTCAAGGGTATTATTGTGTGTGTAACCAAAAAAAGTCAAAAAGATGGTATGATTCCAGCTGTATAACATCCTTAAATAAGAAAATAGGTATTGAGAATGAATTATTTGTTGCCTGGGTATTGGAAAGGTGGGTAGGTGGGAGTAACATTAGGAAGATAAAATAATTCTGTATTTTGATCACTGTGGTGCTTACATAAATTTATCCATGTGACACACTGACAATGATTTGTACATACACATTGTATGAGTGTCAATCTGTCAGTTTTTTATATTCTACTATAGTTAGCAAAAATGTAATTATTGGGGGAAACATGGTAAAAGGAATATACTATCTTTGCAACTTCCTGTGAATTTACATTATTCCAAATTTTAAAATTTAGCAAAAAGCACAATTTAGCCGGTTAAATTCAGTGATATGTTTTTAAGTGTCATGAACCATGGGGTTTCTTCTCAAGTTTCTTAATATATTTTATTTTCACTTGCATTCACTTGCAAATTTTCTTAGTCTTAACCTTTATTTGCAGAGACATACATTTGAAACTATAATTGTTTTACACATCCTATCAAATATTCCCTTCATCTGAAGAGCACCCTGTTGAAGTTCTCTCTTCCTCAATTTTTATTAGACTGATTCCTCTCAGCCTATAACACTTTTGAAGCTGAAGCTTCTCTTCAATGTTTTCCTCCTTACATCAAATATTTTTTCATACCTTTTATTCCTCCATCTAGGTCACTTTCTTATTAATACAATCTATTCTCAAGTGACTTTTAAAAATTGTATTGCGAAAGAAAACTTTAAGGAGGCACAGCATGTGAAGAAATGTTTTTATTCTGCAATAACAATTGATTCAACATTTTGTGGGAATATAATTAGTCTACTTTAATTATATTTATCCTTTCAAATTTGAAGGGCTTTCTCTATTATGTTCTAGTACTTAGAATTGGTGATGAGACACTTGAACTTTATCTCATTGTTATTCCTTTTGTAAAACACCTGCTTTTATTTCTTTTTCTTTGGAAATGTTTAGTGCCTTCCTTTTACGATTTATATACTTGAATTTCACTATGACACATAAAGTTTGGTCTTTTCTAATTTATGTGTTTCAGAATTCTTTAGACAATTCTTTTACTGTTTATTTGAGATATATATATATATACACACACACATACACACACACACATACACACACACACACACACACACACACACACATATATATATTTTACTCTATGTTCTCTGTTCCCCTTTTCTGAAAGTATTAATTGCAGGTTGGCAATACTTCCCATGGCATTGCATCTGTCTTTGAATTGTAGGAAGGGCCTCTTACATCATCTATTAACCCTTCAATGTATCTAGTCAATATATTAATTTGTATGTCATATTGAAAACTTTGTTTGAATAAAAAAATTTTGACTTTTTTGTGATGAGGACATTACAAATTTACTGTCAGTAACGTTAAATATAGAGTACTCATTTATAGCTATATTCATCACGCTGTGCTATTTTTCTAAAAATATGTATTTTTCTACTTAACTGAGGCTTTCTATCCTTTGACTATCATCTCTCCATTCTCCCAAACCCCTCCTCCAACCCCTCATAATCACTATTCTACTCTAAACTTCTAGGACTTCAATTGTTTTAGATTCTACATGTAACTTAGAACATGCAGTGTTTGTCTTTCTGTGTTTGTCTTTCTATGTTTGTCTTATTTCACTTAGCATAATGTTCTCCAATTCTGTCAATGTTGTCACAAGTTACAGAGGATTTTTCTTTTTAAGTCTAAGTAGTATTCCATTGCACATGTATACCATATGTCTTAATCCATTCCTTTATTAATGAACACTTAGATTGATTTAATAACTTAGCTATTGTGAGCAATCCTGCAATGAACATGGGAATGTAGACATCTCTTTAACATACCAATTTCTAATCTTTCAGGCGGATACAGAGAAGAAGAATTTCTGGTTCATGCAGTAATACTATTTTTAGTTTTTTGGGCGACCTTCATATTCGTATTTTTCTGAATTTTCCTATTCAAAAACGTCTTATTTTTGTTTATAGATTCAATACCTAATATCAACCTAAATGCCCTTGAAGATAGTGGTTAAATTATTGTTACTGAAATCATCTTTTTTCTAAGACACTTATATTTCTTCCTGGTTTATCTTGTTCTTTCTCTGCAACTATAGATTTTTCTCAAACAAATGGTTAAATATTTAAGATCCACTCATATTTTAGAATGAAGCAGAGATGTCTGTTTCAGAGCTCCCTGTATGTGATGTTGTTTGTTTACAGCAAATAGCTGACCATTACGTCTTTGAATTTAAATTGCCAGTAATTAGAGGGCTTTTTACCTGATGTAGCATTGGTTTAGTTCCTAGGAATGCTATAATAAATTACCACAAATCTGATGGCTTTAAACAATAGGAATTTATTCTACCACAATTCTAGAGACCAGAAATCTGAAGTCAGGGTGTCAGCAATAACACAGTCCCTTTGAAGGCTTTCAATGAGAATCATTACTGCCTCTTCCAGACTCCAGTACCTACAATCAGTCCTTGACAATACTTAGCTTGATGTCGCACAACTGCAACCTCTGCCTCCACCTTCATATGGCTCTGTCTGTATCTGTCTTCTCTTCTTTTTTATGGATTTTTCCTTTTTCATTGGATTTAGGGACCACCAGCACAATCCAGGATGATCTTATGGAGAGAATCTTAGCTTAATTAAATTTGAAAGGCCTTTTACTTTTCTACAAATAAGGAAACATTTACAGACTCTGAGTAGACATATCTTTTGGGAGACTGCCATTCAACCCACTACAAAAAAATATACACTAATCTTCTCAAGATAATTCAGGTAAGTTAAGATAATTTTATTGAGGTTTAAAAGAAGGAAAAACTCACCTATTGACCTAAGATTTAGTGACAAATATTCTTGCAATCATAATTTAGGAATGAGTTGTTGGAAGTTCATAGAAAGAACTTCAGTATTTATCTCATTCTTTTCAGCCTTGCTCCTCAATATGCTTTCTGTTGCACCTGCCATCCTTGAGTCTGGAGCTCCTCTTGGGCACCGCCATGCTGGCAAGTATTCTTGTCCATGCACTCCAGTCAAGGGCGCTTCTTAACTGTAGGTTTCATCTGTCATGGTAACGCATCTGTATCTCTCCATCTACTTTCTCTTCCCCAGAAAACATTGAAATCCTGAGGTTTATCACTAGACTCTCTCATTTTTTTGTTGATGAAGAATAATACTTGCAAAAATAGTAACTATCATTCATATGAAATTTCAGGAGAGAGAAATAAAAAATGCTTATTCTGTTTATGCTACATCAACTTTCTAAGTCTGTGTCCTCCTGTATAAAATAAAATTAAAAATCATTTTACATTATTATTCATATATATGAATATGAACTTTCTATTAATATTAAATGCTATATTGCTCATGTAAGACTTTATATGATAGGAAGTATTCAATTAAGGTTGGCTATTATAGAAAGTGGATCTCAGCCAAAATATGTGACACATATTCTGCAATGCTAAGAACACTTAAAGAATTAGTAAATTATTTGAAACATTATTAGAAAAAATATGTTCACTTAGACTCAATAGATGTTTCAAAATTGTACCTAATTTAAAAGCAGATATTAATTATGAGAGCATTTGCCACTGAAATATTAAAATGCAAGGATTTTCTGTTTTGAATCTCAATAGAATGTTATGTGATTTCCTGGGACTTGTGAAAATAACATTTGCCATTTCCCATTGCCCACCTTTGGAGGGAATACACATTAATACATGAATATTACTTACATATTTCTTCTCTTTTAAATTTTTTCATGAATTCATCAGTTTAAAGGGAAAGAATTTGTGCAGATCACATAATTTGATACTTAAAAATTCATAACTATGAGCTGAATTTTGAAAGACATCTATAATTTACTTTTATGCCTGAATAAATTACATAGTATTTAAGAAATGTTATTTATCATTTTAAAATTAGGCAACTGAATTCCCCCTCAGGAGAAAAGGTTGATTTTCTGTTTACTGAAGTTAATTAAAGTGCAAAGTTGTAATCTTTTCACTCTTTGCTAGATAGGAAGTTACTTTAATTCTGAATCTATATTAGTCATGCCAGAGTAATGAGAATAATTATTGTCATTTATTGAACTAGTAGTTTTGGGGCATAGGGTCTTTGATAAATGATAACGTGTTTGCTTTAGTGTCTGTTGTCCTAGTGATTACTATAGTGCACAGAACATAGTAGGCATTCAATATAAATATCCTATTAAAATCACTTGACTATTATTTAGGTCAACTTCTGAGTCAACTGAATTGTAGGAAAAATGTGTTCTACATAAACAATTAAACTAAGAACATCTGCCTATATAAAATGTTTCAAAGCTAAGGCAGTAAAATTCTACATAGGACATTACTTAGTTTTAAAATGAGTGTAGCAGATATCATTCTCCACATATTATTTTCTAACTAACAGTTATTTACTGAGTACATATCACATGTATATGTATTGAATATATATTATATAAACCTCACAGTACCCAGCAAAATTTACAAAGAGTAAAAGTCATTTTTCACCTACCAAAATAGACTGCTACTTTATTAGCATGTTGGGAGCTTTTTTGTTGGAAACAACCTAAGCATCCAGAATTAGGTTTACTATGAAAATACATCTTACATACAGATATTTAGTGACATGGGACATATTTATGATTAGTTCAATTACAAGAGTAGAAAGCCAAACAATACAAATATTATATGAACAATTTTGTTCAAAGAAAAAGAAAAACACAATATGCTCTGAAATGCTAATGGTGGTTATCCTTGTAAGCAGTATTTGTCTATATTTTAAAATATTTTTATATTTTATTATTTCTGCAATTAATTCATACTACTTTTAAAATCTAATAAAATTGGTGAACGTTATTCAAACAGCTGATTCTAGATTTAATTACTAAATGAGTACAGATAGGCCAATACAATTAAATTGTTAAGGCTAATAACAGTCATTAGCATTAATTTGGGGAAAAAAGTTGTGTTTTATCTTGTGACACATATTCTGCAATGCCAAGAACACTTACAGAATATGTCTTCAAATACATCATTCTGGTAAGGGTACAATGGCATAGCTTGCTTTCCTACAAATATCTTGATATAGATACACTTTAATAAGACACAAAATGACATTTTTATTGAACTTTCAAATATTATTT
This sequence comes from Macaca fascicularis, assembly GCF_037993035.2. Classification (NCBI taxonomy): domain Eukaryota; kingdom Metazoa; phylum Chordata; class Mammalia; order Primates; family Cercopithecidae; genus Macaca; species Macaca fascicularis. The sequence goes on from NC_088387.1 coordinate 87,153,166, forward strand.
TATTAGATATGTTTTATCTAATCTATGTTGATAATATTATTGTTTTATTAGAAATGAATATACAAAACAAACATTCTAGTAACATCTGTGACTACTAGCTAAATCACTGATCCCAATATACATATGTTAGTGGTAGGTAGAACTCAAAAAGCAACATATTAGATATAGATTATGGATCTGAAAAGAAATAAGTATCAAGCATTTATGTTGAAAAATCATTACTTTGATGGAAAAAAAGTAATTTTGTAAAGTAATCCTCCAATGTAGGCTCTCTTACACTGGCTATGTCCAAAGTAACCTACTGAAAGCACGTGCAAATTCCATCTGTGGTGAAATAACAGGAACTGGACTTAGCCTCCCATTTTAAACTACCAAAACACCATACAAAATATATAAAACAACTATATAGTTTATAGTGGAATGAAATGAAAAGGTTAAAAAAATTCTTACTCAATCCAAAAAAATGGAATAAAGGAATGAAAACAAGAAACAATAAACAGAGTGTACAAATGCAAGATACATATGCAAGTGGCAGATTGAAATCTGACAATATTAGTGATATTATTACATGCAAATGTTATAAATACTCCAAATAAAAAGTGGAGATAAGAAAATTAATAAAAGCAGCCGGGCGTGGTAGCTCACGTCTGTAATCCCAGCACTTTGGGAGGCTGAGATGGGGTCAGGAGATGGAAACCATCCTGGCTAACACGGTGAAACCCCACCTCTAGTAAAAATACAAAAATAAAAAAAAATTAGCTCGGCATGGTGGCGGGTGCCTGTAGTCCCAGCTACTGGAGAGGCTGAGGCAGGAGAATGGCGTGAACCTGGGAGGCAGAGCTTTCAGTGAGTGGAGATCGAGCCACTGCACTCCAGCCTTGGTGACTGAGCAAGACTCTATCTCAAAAAAAGAAAAGAAAAGAAAATTAATAAAAGCAATACCCAACAATTGACTGTCTAAAAGGACCCCACTTTAAATTAAGAAAATACATATTGTATAACAATGAAGGCATGGAAGTTCTACTGTGCAATAACTTACAAAAAAGCAAAGTTGCTATATTTATATCCAAGAAAGTAGACTTCAAAAAAGGAATATATCTGAGGATAAATAAGGGTATTTCATAATGATAAAGACATGATTTTATCAAAAGACATTAAAAACTCAGTTTTGTATAAAATCATTAATTGAGCTTCAAAATTAATTAAGTAAAATGTGATAAAAGAGAAAAGTAAGTTAGAAAACTCCAAAATTAGAGTTTGAACTTCTCATAATCTTCTACAAGTAGTTGATTTTTAAAAACTGGAGAAAAACTTTTAAGTATATAGAAGCCCTAATCAACACAAAAAAGCAACCTGCCAGAATTAATATTTATTGGACAATTTCACCCCCAAAGACCAAACTACATATTCTTTTCAAGTACACAAGGAGTATTCACCAAGACAGGCTAAATTCTAAGGCATAAAAATGATATATTAAAAATAGCCAACTCATATGACATATGTTATGTGACAACTATAGCAGTAAATTTCAAATCAATAACAGAAAATATCTGAAAAAAATCAGATATTTGAAATCTATATGCCTAGGGGAATAAATTATAAGAAGAAATATAAAATATTTTGAAGTTAATGAAAATAAAATAATAATATGAGTAATATTTAGACATACCTATAACAGATCTTACAGGAAAATCTAGATCTATAAAATTATATAAAGAAAATAAGGAAGCTCTCAAAATAGTCATTTATGTTCATACCTTAAAAATATAAATAAAAGAGCAAATGAAGCCCACAGTAATATAAAAGATGAAATAAAAATCAGAAACAGAGATAATTTTTGTAAACCAAAACGTTTTTAAAGATCAATAAAAATGAGAAACCTAGAGCTAAATTGATCAAGGGAAAATAAAGACACAAATGACCAATATCACAAATGAAAAAGAAGACATCCCAAGATATTCTAAAGATACTAGGCCGGGCGCGGTGGCTCAAGCCTGTAATCCCAGCACTTTGGGAGGCCGAGACGGGTGGATCACGAGGTCAGGAGATCGAGACCATCCTGGTGAACACAGTGAAACCCCGTCTCTACTAAAACTACAAAAAACTAGCCGGGCGAGGTGGCGGGCGCCTGTAGTCCCAGCTACTCAGGAGGCTGAGGCAGGAGAATGGCGTGAACCCGGGAGGCGGAGCTTGCAGTGAGCTGAGATCAGGCCACTGCACTCCAGCCTGGGCGACAGAGCGAGACTCCGTCTCAAAAAAAAAAAAAAAAAAAAAAAAAAAGATACTAAAAGAAAATATGATTTAACTTTATGCCCATAAACATAGATGAAGTGGAACAATTATTTAAAATATTCAAATTATTAAAATTTACTCAAGAACAAAAGAAAGATAATAAATAATAATTCTGAACTTAATAAATAATTTATAAATAAAATCTTTCCAGGTAACAAATGCCAAGACAAGTAGGCTGCATTGGTAAACTTTATCAAACACTTACAGAAATAATTTCAATCTCATACACTCTATTTCAGAAAATAGAGGAAAAATAATTGTTTGGAACAATTTGCAACACATTTAATAAGACTAGCATTCCATAAATATCAATATAAGAGAAAAACATTGATCATAAAAATGCACCCCCAAAATCAATATTTTTATGAAGTTGAAACAATTATAGTTATATTAAAATAGTTTTATAGTATCATCTAATATGAACTCAGGATGTAAGACTAATGAAATATGTGTAGAAATTATACACAGAAGACAATAAAACACTACTGAGAGAAATTAAATAACATTAAATAAATGAGAGACTATACCATGCAGTGATTTCAATTTTCCACAAAATGATCTAATATTTCAATGTAAAAATAATTAAATCCCAAACTGTGTGTGTGTGTGCACATGTGTGTGTCCCCGTGTAAACTGAGAAGCTAATTCTAAAATACATGTGGCAGTGCAACAAGCTAATAAAGAAGGGCGATTTGAAGAATCAAAACCTTGGGGAACTTAGACTACCATGTGTTAATACTTACCATAAAACGGCAGTAAGGCAAACAGTAGTGTTGGTACAAGAATGGAGGAGTAAGCCAAAGGAACCAAAACAGTGGTCCAGAAATAAATCTGCACATCTATCAATAGTTGGTTTATTTCAAAAGATAATTTTTTCCAATAAATAGTACTTAGTCAATTGGATATTCTTGTGAAATAAATTACTATTGACTCCTACCTCATACAAAAGAGTAACGTTGGTTTGTAGATCTACAAAAGCAGATACCCAAATGGCCAGTAAATAAACAAAAAGGTACTCAACTTCATGTTGTAATGTAAGTATAAACTAAAATTATTATTAGATACATACATACATACCTTTCAAAATGACTAAAACTTATGAGCCATATACCTAATATTAACAGATACATGAAATAATTTGAGCTCTTTTAAACCATCTATAAGTTTTCACACGACTATAAAGATACAGCCTGAGACAGGGTAACTAAGAAGAAAACAGGTTTCATTGACTCACAGTTCCACATGGCTGGGAAGGCTTCAGGAAACTTAGAATCATGATGAAGGCTAAGGGAAAGCAAAGCGTGACTTATATGGCAGCAAGAGAGAGAGAGTGGGGGAAAGGTAAACTGCCACTTTTAAACCATCAGATTTTGTAGGAACTCCCTCACTATCATAAGAACAGCATGGGAATGACCCCTCTCATGATCCAATCATCTTCCATTACATTTCTCCCTTGACAGATGAAGATTACAATTTGTGGTGAGATTTGGATGAGGACACAGAGCCAAACCATATCATTCTACCCATGACCCCTCCACAATTTTATTGCTTTTCACATTTCAAAACCAATCATGCCTTCTTTTATTTATTTATTTATTTATTTATTTATGTTTTATTATTATTATACTTTAAGTTCTAGGGTACATGTGCATAACGTGCAGGTTTCTTACATATGTATACTTGTGCCATGTTGCTGTGCTGCACCCATCAACTCGTCAGCACCCATCAACTCGTCATTTACATCAGGTATAACTCCCAATGCAATCCCTCCCCCCTTCCCCCTCCCCATGATAGGCCCCGGTGTGTGATGTTCCCCTTCCCGAGTCCAAGTGATCTCATTGTTCAGTTCCCACCTATGAGTGAGAACATGCGGTGTTTGGTTTTCTGTTCTTGTGATAGTTTGCTAAGAATGATGGTTTCCAGCTGCATCCATGTCCCTACAAAGGACACAAGCTCATCCTTTTTTATGGCTGCATAGTATTCCATGGTGTATATGTGCTACATTTTCTTAATCCAGTCTGTCACTGATGGACATTTGGGTTGATTCCAAGTCTTTGCTATTGTGAATAGTGCCACAATAAACATACGTGTGCATGTGTCTTTATAGCAGCATGATTTATAATCCTTTGGGTATATCCCCAGTAATGGGATGGCTGGGTCATATGGTACATCTAGTTCTAGATCCTTGAGGAATCACCATACTGTTTTCCATAATGGTTGAACTAGTTTACAATCCCACCAACAGTGTAAAAGTGTTCCTATTTCTCCACATCCTCTCCAGCACCTGTTGTTTCCTGACTTTTTAATGATCGCCATTCTAACTGGTGTGAGATGGTATCTCATTGTGGTTTTGATTTGCATTTCTCTGATGGCCAGTGATGATGAGCATTTTTTCATGTGTCTGTTGGCTGTATGAATGTCTTCTTTTGAGAAATGTCTGTTCATATCCTTTGCCCACTTTTTGATGGGGTTGTTTGTTTTTTTCTTGTAAATTTGTTTGAGTTCTTTGTAGGTTCTGGATATTAGCCCTTTGTCAGATGAGTAGATTGCAAAAGTTTTCTCCCATTCTGTAGGTTGCCTGTTCACTCTGATGGTAGTTTCTTTTGCTGTGCAGAAGCTCTTTAGTTTAATGAGATCCCATTTGTCAATTTTGGCTTTTGCTGCTGTTGCTTTTGGTGTTTTAGACATGAAGTCTTTGCCCATGCCTATGTCCTGAATGGTACTACCTAGGTTTTCCTCTAGGGTTTTTATGGTATTAGGTCTAACATTTAAGTCTCTAATCCATCTTGAATTAACTTTCGTATAAGGAGTAAGGAAAGGATCCAGTTTCAGCTTTCTACTTATGGCTAGCCATTTTTCCCAGCACCATTTATTAAATAGGGAATCCTTTCCCCATTTCTTGTTTCTCTCAGGTTTGTCAAAGATCAGATGGCTGTAGATGTGTGGTATTATTTCTGAGGACTCTGTTCTGTTCCATTGGTCTATATCTCTGTTTTGGTACCAGTACCATGCTGTTTTGGTTACTGTAGCCTTGTAGTATAGTTTGAAGTCAGGTAGCGTGATGCCTCCAGCTTTGTTCTTTTGACTTAGGATTGTCCTGGAGATGCGGGCTCTTTTTTGGTTCCATATGAACTTTAAAGCAGTTTTTTCCAATTCTGTGAAGAAACTCGTTGGTTGCTTGATGGGGGTGGCATTGAATCTATAAAAAACCTTGGGCAGTATGGCCATTTTCACGATATTGATTCTTCCTATCCATGAGCATGGTATGTTCTTCCATTTGTTTGTGTCCTCTTTGATTTCACTGAGCAGTGGTTTGTAGTTCTCCTTGAAGAGGTCCTTTACATCCCTTGTAAGTTGGATTCCTAGGTATTTGATTCTCTTTGAAGCAATTGTGAATGGAAGTTCATTCCTGATTTGGCTCTCTGTTTGTCTGTTACTGGTGTATAAGAATGCTTGTGATTTTTGCACATTAATTTTGTGTCCTGAGACTTTGCTGAAGTTGCTTATCAGCTTAAGGAGATTTTGGGCTGAGACAATGGGATTTTCTAAATATACAATCATGTCATGTGCAAAAAGGGACAATTTGACTTCTTCTTTTCCTAACTGAATACCCTTGATTTCTTTCTCTTGCCTGATTGCCCTAGCCAGAACTTCCAACACTATGTTGAATAGGAGTGGTGAGAGAGGGCATCCCTGTCTTGTGCCAGTTTTCAAAGGGAATTTTTCCAGTTTTTGCCCATTCAGTATGATATTGGCTGTGAGTTTGTCATAAATAGCTCTTATTATTTTGAGGTACATTCCATCAATACCGAATTTATTGAGCGTTTTTAGCATGAAGGGCTGTTGAATTTTGTCAAAAGCCTTTTCTGCATCTATTGAGATAATCATGTGGTTCTTGTCTTTGGTTCTGTTTATATGCTGGATTATGTTTATTGATTGGCGAATGTTGAACCAGCCTTGCATCCCAGAGATGAATCCCACTTGATCATGGTGGATAAGCTTTTTGATGTGCTGCTGAATCCGGTTTGCCAATATTTTATTGAGGATTTTTGCATCGATGTTCATCAGGGATATTGGTCTAAAATTCACTTTTTTTGTTGTGTCTCTGCCAGGCTTTGGTATCAGGATGATGTTGGCCTCATAAAATGGTTAGGGAGGATTCCCTCTTTTTCTATTGATTGGAATAGTTTCAGAAGGAATGGTGGTACAAGCTCCTCCTTGTACCTCTGGTAGAATTCAGCTGTGAATCCATCTGGTCCTGGACTTTTTTTGGTTGGTAGGCTATTAATTATTGCCTCAATTTCAGAGCCTGCTATTGGTCTATTCAGGGATTCAACTTCTTCCTGGTTTAGTCTTGGAAGAGTGTAAGTGTCCAGGAAATTATCCATTTCTTCTAGATTTTCTAGTTTATTTGCATAGAGGTGTTTATAGTATTCTCTGATGGTAGTTTGTATTTCTGTGGGGTCGGTGGTGATATCCCCTTTATCATTTTTTATTGCGTCTATTTGATTCTTCTCTCTTTTCTTCTTTATTAGTCTTGCCAGAGGTCTGTCAATTTTGTTGATCTTTTCAAAAAACTAACTCCTGGATTCATTGATTTTTTGGAGGGTTTTTTGTGTCTCTATCTCCTTCAGTTCTGCTCTGATCTTAGTTATTTCTTGCCTTCTGCTAGCTTTTGAATGCGTTTGCTCTTGCTTCTCTAGTTCTTTTAATTGTGATGTTAGAGTGTCAATTTTAGATCTTTCCAGCTTTCTCTTGTGGGCATTTAGTGCTATAAATTTCCCTCTACACACTGCTTTAAATGTGTCCCATAGATTCTGGTATGTTGTATCTTTGTTCTCATTGGTTTCAAAGAACATCTTTATTTCTGCCTTCATTTCGTTATGGACCCAGTAGTCATTCAGGAGCAGGTTGTTCATTTTCCATGTAGTTGAGCGGTTTTGATTGAGTTTCTTAGTCCTGAGTTCTAGTTTGATTGCACTGTGGTCTGAGAGACAGTTTGTTATAATTTCTGTTCTTGTACATTTGCTGAGGAGTGCTTTACTTCCAATTATGTGGTCAATTTTGGAATAAGTGCAATGTGGTGCTGAGAAGAATGTATATTCTGTTGATTTGGGGTGGAGAGTTCTATAGATGTCTATTAGGTCTGCTTGCTGCAGAGATGAGTTCAATTCCTGGATATCCTTGTTAACTTTCTGTCTCGTTGATCTGTCTAATGTTGACAGTGGAGTGTTGAAGTCTCCCATTATTATTGTATGGGAGTCTAAGTCTCTTTGTAAGTCTCTAAGGACTTGCTTGATGAATCTGGGTGCTCCTGTATTGGGTGCATATATATTTAGGATAGTTAGCTCTTCCTCTTGAATTGATCCTTTTACTATTATGTAATGGCCTTCTTTGTCTCTTTTGATCTTTGATGGTTTAAAGTCTGTTTTATCAGAGACTAGTATTGCAACCCCTGCTTTTTTTTGTCTCCATTTGCTTGGTAAATCTTCCTCCATCCCTTTATTTTGAGCCTATGTATGTCTCTGTGTGTGAGATGGGTCTCCTGAATACAGCAGACTGATGGGTCTTGACTCTTTATCCAGTTTGCTAGTCTGTGTCTTTTAATTGGACCATTTAGTCCATTTACATTTAAGGTTAATATTGTTATGTGTGAACTTGATCCTGCCATTATGATATTAACTGGTTATTTTGCTCGTTAGTTGATGCAGTTTCTTCCTAGCCTCGATGGTCTTTACATTTTGGCATGTTTTTGCAATGGCTGGTACCGGTTGTTCCTTTCCATGTTTAGTGCTTCCTTCAGGGTCTCTTGTAAGGCAGGCCTAGTGGTGACAAAATCTCTAAGCATTTGCTTATCTGTAAAGGATTTTATTTCTCCTTCACTTATGAAACTTAGTTTGGCTGGATATGAAATTCTGGGCTGAAAATTCTTTTCTTTAAGAATGTTGAATATTGGCCCCCACTCTCTTCTGGCTTGTAGAGTTTCTGCCGAGAGATCTGCTGTTAGTCTGATGGGCTTCCCTTTGTGGGTAACCCGACCTTTCTCTCTGGCTGCCCTTAAGATTTTTTCCTTCATTTCAACTTTGGTGAATCTGGCAATTATGTGTCTTGGAGTTGCTCTTCTCGAGGAGTATCTTTGTGGCGTTCTCTGTATTTCCTGGATTTGAATGTTGGCCTGCCCTACTAGGTTGGGGAAGTTCTCCTGGATGATATCCTGAAGAGTGTTTTCCAACTTGGTTCCATTTTCCCCCTCACTTTCAGGCACCCCAATCAGACGTAGATTTGGTCTTTTTACATAATCCCATACTTCTTGCAGGCTTTGTTCATTTCTTTTTCTTCTTTTTTCTTTTGGTTTCTCTTCTCACTTCATTTCGTTCATTTGATCCTCAATCGCTGATACTCTTTCTTCCAGTTGATCGAGTCGGTTACTGAAGCTTGTGCATTTGTCACATATTTCTCATGTCATGGTTTTCATCTCTTTCATTTCGTTTATGACCTTCTCTGCATTAATTACTCTAGCCATCAATTCTTCCACTTTTTTTTCAAGATTTTTAGTTTCTTTGCGCTGGGTACATAATTCCTCCTTTAGCTCTGAGAAGTTTGATGGACTGAAGCCTTCTTCTCTCATCTCGTCAAAGTCATTCTCCATCAAGCTTTGATCCATTGCTGGCGATGAGCTGCGCTCCTTTGCCGGGGGAGATGCGCTCTTATTTTTGGAATTTCCAGTTTTTCTGCCCTGCTTTTTCCCCATCTTTGTGGTTTTATCTGCCTCTGGTCTTTGATGATGATGGTGACGTACTGATGGGGTTTTGGTGTAGGTGTCCTTCCTGTTTGATAATTTTCCTTCTAACAGTCAGGACCCTCAGCTGTAGGTCTGTTGGAGATTGCTTGAGGTCCACTCCAGACCCTGTTTGCCTGGGTGTCAGCAGCAGAGGCTGCAGAAGATAGAATATTGCTGTACAGCGAGTGTACCTGTCTGATTCTTGCTTTGGAGGCTTCCTCTCAGGGGTGTACTCCACCCTGTGAGGTGTGGGGTGTCAGATTGCCCCTAGTGGGGGATGTCTCCCAGTTAGGCTACTCAGGGGTCAGGGACCCACTTGAGCAGGCAGTCTGTCCCTTCTCAGATCTCAACCTCCATGTTGGGAGATCCACTGCTCTCTTCAAAGCTGTCAGGCAGAGTCGTTTGCATCTGCAGAGGTTTCTGCTGCTTTTGTTGTCGTTTACTGTGCCCTGTCCCCAGAGGTGTAGTCTACAGAGACAGGCAGGTTTCCTTGAGCTGCTGTGAGTTCCACCCAGTTCGAGCTTCCCAGCAACTTTGTTTACCTACTTAAGCCTCAGCAATGGCGGGCACCCCTCCCCCAGCCTCGCTGCTGCCTTGCCGGTAGATCACAGACTGCTGTGCTAGCAATGAGGGAGGCTCCGTGGGCGTGGGACCCTCCCGGCCAGGTGTGGGATATGATCTCCTGGTGTGCCTGTTTGCTTAAAGCGCAGTACTGGGGTGGGAGTTACCTGATTTTCCAGGTGTTGTGTGTCTCAGTTCCCCTGGCTAGGAAAAGGGATTCCCTTTCCCCTTGCGCTTCCCAGGTGAGGCGATGCCTCACCCTGCTTCAGCTCTCGCCGGTCGGGCTGCAGCAGCTGACCAGCACCGATTGTCCGGCACTCCCTAGTGAGATGAACCCAGTACCTCAGTTGAAAATGCAGAAATCACCGGTCTTCTGTGTCGCTCGCACTGGGAGTTGGAGACTGGAGCTGTTCCTATTCGGCCATCTTGCTCCGCCCCCAGTTACCCCAATCATGCCTTCTAAACAGGCCCCCAAAGGCTTAATTCCTTCTGGCATTTACCCAAAAGCACACGTCCAAAGTCTCATCTGAGACAAGGCAAGTCACTTATGCCTATGAGCCTGTAAAACAAAACAAAACAAAAAACAAATTAGTTACTTCCAGGATACAATGGCGGTACAGACATTGGATAAATGTTCCCATCTTAAAACTCCAACATTTTCTTTTACTCCATGTCTCATGTCCAGAGCTGATGCAAAGGGTGTGCTCCCAGGGCCTTGGGAAGCTCCTCCCCCTGTGGCTCTGCAGTTTACAGCCCCTGTGGGTGCTTTCATTGAGCATCTGGTATTGAGTGCCTATGGCTTTTCCAAGTGCACGGTGCAAGCTGTCAGTAGTTCCACTATTCTGGGGTCTGGAAAGTGGTAACCCTCTTCTCAGAGATGCACTGGGTAGTGCCCCAGTGGAGATTCAGTGTGGGGGCTCTGACCCCAAATTTCCCCTCTGCATTGCCCTAGTAGAGATTCTCCATGAGGGCTCCACCACTGCAGGAGACTTCTGGCTGAATATCCAGGTGTTTCCATACATCCTCTGAAATCTAGGTGGAGGCTCCCAAACCTCAACTCTTGTCTTTTGTGTACCTGCAGGCTTAACACTGTGTGAAAGCCACTAGGGCTTGGAGCTTGCGCTCTCTGAAACAATGCCCTGAGCTGTACCTTGGCCTCTTTTAGCCAAGGCTAGAGCTGGAGAGGTTGGGACACAGGGCACCAAGGCCCAAAGCTTCATAGAGCAGTGGGGCCCTGAGCCCTGGCCACAAAACCATTTTTCCCTCCTAGGCCTCTGGGCCTGTGATGGAAGGGGCTGTCATTAAGTTCTCTGACATGCTCTGGAGACATTGTTCACATCGTCTTGGCTATTAACATTAGGATCCTCATTACTTATTCAGATTTATGCAACCAGCTTGAATTTCTGCCCAGAAAATGAGATTTTCTTTTCCACCACGTGTCAGGCTACAAATTTTCCCAATAAGTTCCTTATCTCTATCTTAAACCACCTCAGCCTGGATTTCATTTCATTTTCCATATCACTCTCAGCATTTTGATCAAAACCATTCAACAAGTCTTTAGGAAGTTTCAACCTTTCCCATATCTTCTTGTCTTCTTCTGAGTTCTCCAAACTATTCCAGCTTCTGCCTGTTAGCCATGTCCAAAGTCGCTTCCACGTTTTCAGGTTATCTTTATAGCAGTACCCTACTCCTGGTACCAATTTTTTGTATTAGTCCATTTCACATTGCTGTAAAGATACTACCTGAGACTGGGTAATTTATAAAAAGAAAAGGTTTAATTGACTAACAGTTCTACATAGCTGAGAAGACCTCAGGAAACTTAGAATCATGGCAGCAGGTAAAGGTGAAGCAAGGCATATGTTACATGGCAGCAGGAGCGAGAGAGAGAGAGTGCAGAGAAAACTGTCACTTTTAAACCATCATGTCTCATGAGAACTCCATCACTATCAGAAGAAAAGCATGGGGAAAACTGCCTCCATGAGCCACTCACCTCCCACCAAATCCCTCTGTTGACATGTGGAGATTATAATTTGAGATGAGATTTGGGTGGGGACACAGAGCCAAACCATATTACACTAGTGAAAGTATAAATTGGTACAAACAAATTAGAAAACCATTTGAAAGCCCAGCAATAGTTGGACTTCTGCATTATTGTGGTAGGTATAATGGCCTTCCAAAGATGTTCACACTTTAAACCCCTGAAGTTGTGTGTTAGCTAGTAAAAATGATTTTACAGATGTGATTAAATTTATACACCTTGAGATGGGGAGACTAACCTGTATTTTCTGAGTGGGTTCAATCTATTTACATCAGTTATTGGAGATAATTGGTCATAGAGGGAAGAGACAGGAAAAGAATCAGAGAGATTCTGTGTAAGGACTAGACCCACAAATACTGGCTTTGAAGATGAAGAAAAAGGTCCAGGAACCATGGGATGAGGTAGTTTCTAAAAGCTGCATATGATCCTCAGTTTATAGCCAGCAAGAAAACAGAGACTACTGTTCTGCAACCACATAGACTTGAATTCTGCCAACAACCCAAAAGAGGGGGGGTTATATTTATTCCTACCGTCTCCAGAAATGAACACAGCCATGTTGACACCTTGGTCTTGGTTTGGTTGAGACCATGTCAGATTCATGTCTTACAGATCTGAACAACAATAAACTTGTATTGTCTAAACTGATAAATCTGTAGTAATTGTTAAGCTAATAGCAGCATAGAAAACAAATAAAATTATCTATAATCTAGACCAACTGATTATGGTTGTATTTCTACCAGAAATCTATACATAACACAAATGTTTCTCAAAAGAAAAGTGACCAATTACATTGAGATCTATTTATACAATAGTGAATGTATAGTAATGGAAATAATAGCATGGTCATATCTGACAGTGATAATATTGCATGAAGGAAAAATAATGCCAAATATTACAGAATGTGTGATTCATCTATATGACATTTTTAAGAAAGTAAACCAATCACATTAGAGATCATTTTTGTCTGAGAACGGGCCACAGACAGGAATTCTAGGTAGCTGGGAATTTTTAATTGACAAACAATAACATTTTTTATGGTTAGTGGCTACAAAATCTATTTACTTTGTATGAATTTTGGAGCTGTGTATTTATTGTTTGTGTGTCTTTACAAATGCATGGTTCAAAAATATGAAACATAGGCCAGGTGTGGTGGCTTATGACTGTAATACCAATGCTTTGAGAGGTTGAGGCAGGAGGATGTCTTAAGGCCAGGAGTTTTAGAACAGCCAGAGAAACATACCAAGACCCCATCTCTACAAAAAAAATTAAAAATATGCCCAGGCATGGTGTTGCATGTCTGTAACTCCAGTTACTCAGGAGACTGAGGCTGGAGTAACTCCAGTTACTCAGGAGACTGAGGCTGGAGGGTCACTTGAGACCAGAAGATTGAAGTTGCAGTGAGCTACAGTTGCACCATTGCACTTCAGCCTGGGCAACAGAGTGAGATTCTAATTCTAAACGATTTGTAGTAATTAAAAGTATTTTAAAAACTTTAAAAATATAAAACATAAAACAAAATAAGCAAGAATATATTTGGAAGGCACATTTTGTATTTTCAAATACTGTCATGGTTAGCACTAGAAGTTGTCTAATACAATACTGGTTAGTGAACTGGTGTAGTACCTTAAACTGTTAACCAGTCCTCTATATGATGAGAGAAAACTTTTTTAAACTTCTGTACCATTCTGACCAAGTAATTTTTTTTAATTGTCTCTAATAACAAAATCAACTTTTATTTTGTATGCTTGCTCTTTTATTTTATTTCATTATCTAATTGATTTAGACTTTATTTTACAAAGATATTTTTCTTCTATAGATAGTTTGAGAGTCACCAGTCCAATAATGTGGGAGAGCAGGCACAGTGAACTAAACTCATTTCAATATGCAGTCAAATATGAAAATCCACCTGGAATAACCAGTTTCTTGTTTCACAGTTTTTTTTAGACTTGGCATAATTAATACTTTCTATCAAGGTCAGAATGGAGGCTACTCACTGATGATAAAACCTACGGCATTGCTGGGAACAGTTAGTGTAGTCTCATTTTTATGAGGCATTTCAAAAGCTATAGTAAGCATATTTACATACCACTTTGTAAAGCCTGACTTTTCATTAGAACAATTTACTGTGTTTCTCAATTTTATTCATTTCCAAGTCTAAAAATTTTTTGTTTGCACTCTTAAAAATGAAAGAGCTGTTACCATGTTGGCTGCATTAGCTGAAAAAGATCACAAACAGTTAAATAACGTCTGTTATATAACTTATCAGGTGATTCTTAAAAACAAATCCATTAAAGACAGTGACAATAAAATTTATTTTAAAATTTGTAATTCAAAATAAAGCTTTGGGAGTTTATTTTTTCATATTTAAATATTTATGAATACCATAAATGCTATAGTAAATAAAGTTTAAAAATTTAACATTAACACTATTTTGCAGTGATAATACAAACATAAATTTGGTAGAACATTGACATGATGAACAGTTTTCTTAGTCTTACTAAATTAAAAAACTAAGAATAGAAATGTACTATAGTTTTATTATAGTGCATACTTATTGTTTAACCGCATCTAAGCAAGCTACAAAACCAATAAATATAGAGGCTGTAGCTTTCAAATTTAGAAATGTTTTTTAAGCGCTTACAATTCCAAGACACTTTTAATGTATCTACATGGAATTGCAAATTTTGTGCAAACAGACAAAAAAAGTAAATATAAATACTTCGGAGTGAAAATATACACTTTTTTCTTTTTGCTGTCTGTTATCAACTTGATTTCCGAAATTATTTGACTGAAGAACTATTTTATTAATCAATCTAAATTTCTATAATGTGCTGAATGGATTTTATGAGTCATTTAAATTTTGTCCAAAGTCATTGGTAAATTGTAAATCATTGTATTAGTGAAGTTATTTAATGAACAGAAAGTTAAAACTTTAGATTTAATAAACTGTAGTTTTCAAAAATAAAATTAAAATACAGTAAGATATCTAAATGTATCTTAAAAAAGCAAAGGAGTTGAAACAAAATAATGAGAGCAAAGTATAAGAGAGTTAAAAATCAAAGAAATGTGACTTGCAAGCTTTCCTCTACTATTGGAGTAGGTGCAAAAGTCTGAGCTTACAAGAATGTCTAGAAGCTAACTATGAGCTGCTCTTATAGTACTACAAAAGACACGTGGTAGTAAGTGAGGTAGAGATTGGTTTAGAGGTTTCTAGAAGGAAGTTGCCTGTGCATAGCTACTGCTTTTGTGAGTTTATAGCCCACTGCTGGTGGTGAGTCTACATTGCCTAGGGGTGCTACCTTCAGGTAAACTGGTCCAGCAGTAAGAAGAGCATTTGAACACAGAGGGGAAAAGCAATGAAATTGTTTTTTCTCTTTGTGGAAAAATTCTCCTTGGGAAATAAAACCTCTAGTTCTCCAAGGCAGTCACAAGGATAGGAACCAGAAATTTCACCAGTAGATCATTTAGGTAGAAGGACATTTGTTTGGAGATATGAATTTCTGTGGTGTTGATTAAAGTCCCAATTCTGTTTACCAGACATAGGTTTTTTTTCTCTTAGTGTGAATTAATTAAGACTTTAGTAGGTTCTGTGATACAGTTTGGCTCTGTGTCCCCACCCAAATCTCATCTCGAATTATAATCCCCATAATCCCCCATGGGTTGAGGAGGGACCTGGTGGGAGGTAATTGTATTATGGGGGCAATTTCCTCCTTGCTGCTCTCATGAGAGTGAGTTCTCACAAGATCTGATGGTTTTATAAGGGGCTCTTCCCCCTACTCTTGTTTGCTTTCTCTCTCTTGCCTACTACCATGTAAGATGTGCCCCTTCCCCTTCCACTAGGATTGTAAGTTTCCTGAGTCCTTCCTAGCCATGGGGAACTGTGAATCAATTAAATCTATTAAACCTCTTTGATTTATAAATTACCCGGTCTCAGGTATGTCTTTATAGCAGTGTGAAAATGGACTAATATATTGTCCAACTATTCTTCCTAGAATACCAATGGCACAGATCATTAAGCATTAAATCACTGGTTACTGATGGCAGCAGCAGCCCATCTCGTTCAGCTGCTGGGAAGAAACCAGCTTCATTGGGGAAGGCACGGCTCGAGTTGCATGCTCCACAGGGCTGGCAGGAGCTGGAAACAGGCAGGAGCCATGCCCCCTACCAACTTGGAGAGCAGGAGCCCGGTGCTCCCGGGTATAGCTTCAGTCATCTAGCTGCAGCTCCATAACTGGCCATCCCTGCACTCTTGGAGGCCCAGGAAGTTCCTAAGCCCAGCAGGCTTGGAAGTGCCTGTTCCCACTCCCTGGACTCTCACTGCTCCTGGTGCCCACTCCAATTTTGGAGCAAAGTTGAAGCTGAGGCCGGATGCTGTTGTGACCCAGCCAGGTTTGCACTAACATGTTAGTCCCATCCCTGCTGCTTTGGCTCCCTCTGAAAAGTGAAGCTCACTTTTGGCACCAGTGAGCTCAGGGAGGGAGGCCGGAGGGGGGGGCTAAGTGCAGCTTGGTGTAGACCTGCCAGCACCCCTCAGCACAAACAGCCTGGTGGCCATGGATGGCATGTTTATGGCAGGAACCAGGCAGGATCCTGAGCAGAAAGGAATGGGTTCAGGTGAAAATTGAAGGTGGCTTCAAGTCAGCAGGTGGCCTGAAGCCTGGGGTCTGGGCTGCCAGTTCTGGGTGGAGTCTACTGCCCAGAGTGAGAACTTATGGTGCTTTTTCTGGACCCACCCATGGCCATCCACAGGCCAATCAGGACACACTTCCTCCCTGCTGAGCCCATAAAAACCTTGGACTCAGCCAAACTCACACAGACATCAGGATTAACTGCTTCAGGAAGCAGCTCCCCACCGTTGGTCTTCTCTCCACTGACAGCTGGCCACTCATCAGGATGACTGACCTGCAAAAAGGAGCTACCCATTTTGGGTCACCTGAGAGCTGTTCTGTCACTCAATTAAGTGCCTCTCCACCTTGCTCACCCTCCAGTTGTTCACATACATCATTCTTCCTGGATGTGGAACAAGAACATGGGACCTGCCAAATGGTGGGAATGAAAGAGCTGTAACACAAACAGGGCTGAAACATGCCCTCCACTCACTGTGTTGCAGGTGATGAGAAGGAGAAAAGAGGTGCAACCCTTGGGGGATCCCAGACCTAGGGTCTTCCCGGGCCAGAGCTGTGACACCCTCTTTGGGGCTCTGTGGTTCCTGGTTCCTCCAAGCTTCTAGATGGAACTGAGTTCCCTGGTGCCCACAGTGAAAGCCACTTGCAGTATGCCTTGTACAACCATAGCCTCACATGGAGCCAGCACCTGTGCCAATGCCTGGCACTGCCCACCCTCTCACAGCTGGCACACCTGGCTGTGAGCAGTGTCTTGACCCTGTGCTCGCTCACACACTCCTCACCACTCTGTGCCTGGCTCATCCTGGCCTGTGTGGAATGAGCCAGGTAGCATGAGCCAAGCATAGCCAGACAGGCCAAGTGGACAGAATGAGCCCAATGGGCGCACACAATGCACAAGCAGAAGGCACATCAGCCACAGAGGTTTCTGGCTGATGAAGAGACATCCTAAGGATCCTGTGACATTACTGCATGAGTAACTAATTAGTTGCAAACTTTGTGCTATGGGAAAGAATTCAGTTGCAAGAAATTAAATTTACAGTAAAAATTTCATTTATAGAAAATGTCTAGAAAAAGCAAATCTTTAGAAACAGAAAGTAGATTGATTAGTGGTTGCCTAGAGTTATGGGAGGTAAGTGTGGGAAGTGAGTACTAATGGGTAGATTGTTTTTTGAAGAGTGATGAAAATGTTCTAAAAATAAATCATGATGATGGTGGTTACAATGGTTAATTTTAGGTATCAACTGTACTGGATTAAGGGAATATACAAATGGCTGGAAAAACATTATTTCTAGGCATATATGAGAGGGTGTTTCTGAAAATCTTGGCATTTGAATCAGCGAACTGAGTAAACAAGATCTGCTCTCAATGTAAGCAGGCACCATCCAATGGGATGAAAAGTCCACATACAACGAAAAGTCCACAACAAGAAAGGTGAATTCACTATGTATTCTAGAGCTGGGGCACCCTTCTTCTTCTGCCTTTGGACATCAGAACTCCAGCCATTTGGACACTGGAATTTGCACCACCACAACCCCTGTGCCCCTCTCACCCCTTGGGTTCTCAGTCCTTAGATCACAGACTGAGAGTTACACCATGGACTTCCGTGGCTTGATCGCTCTTTCTTTCTCTTTTTCTTTCTTTCTTTCTTTCTTTCTTTCTTTCTTTCTTTCTTTCTTTCTTTCTTTCTTTCTTTCTTTCTTTCTTTCTTTCTCTCTCTCTTTCTTTCTTTTTCTTTCTCTCTCTCTCTCTCCCTTCCTTCCCTCCTTCCTTCCTTTCTTCCCTCCCTCCCTCCTTCCCTCCCTCCCTCCCTCCCTCCCTCCCTCCCTCCCTTCCTTCCTTCCTTCCTTCCTTCCTTCCTTCCTTCCTTCCTTCCTTCCTTCCTTCCTTCCCTTCCCTTCCCTTCCCTTCCTTCCCTTCCCTTCCTTCCCTTCCTTCCCTTCTTTCCCTTCCTTCCCTTGCTTCCTGTCAGGAGAACCCTGACCTTACAGTGATACATTCTCTGAATACACTAAAATCCACCAAATTGTACACATTAAATTGGCAAATTTTATGGTATCTGAACTCTTTTTCACATACCATATGTGAACAATTTTATGGTATGTGAACTCTTTTTTTTTTTTGCAATAAATCTTTTTTTGCAATAAATCTCTTTTAAAATGTCTATCAAATAAGTTACTTATAAAGAAAAGCCATAAGAAACATTGTTTCAGCTCATGGAACTATACAGCTTTCTTTTTGTGATGGTGTTGATTCAACTCTAAATGCTCTAAAATTTGTAAAACTGTATACCAATTTTTGAAAAGTCAATTTTACTACATGATAATATTTAAAATAACAGGCAATTAGATATTAAGGAATTCAGCAGAGTTTACACCTCCTCCCTCTCTCCACTTTAGAGGTTTCAGTTACCCATAATGAACTGTGGTCCAAAAATGTAAAATGGAAAATTCCAGAAATAAACAACCAGGTTTTAAATTGAGTACCGTTTTGAGAAGCATGATAAAATCTAATGTCGTCCCAGTTATTCCTGCCCAGGATATAAATCATTAGTTTGTCCAGTGAATTCATGCTGTCTATGCTCCCCATCCAATAGTTACTTACTGGCCATCTCAGTTATCAGATGGACAGATCACAAGAAGAGTAAGTATAGTACAAGATATGTTGATAGAGGCTGCATTTGCATAACTTTTATTACAGTATATTGTTATGCTTGCTCACTTAACATTATTAGCTATTGTTGCTAATCACTTATCCTATAGTGCATATAGGTTTCAGTACTATCTGTGGTTTCAAGTATCCACTTCGGGGTCCTGAACATAGATCCTGTTAATAAAGGAAGACTATTGTACTCCAAATCATGCTTCCAAATTTTGGTGTCTGTTTTATTTTCATCCATTTATATATACTTTGAGTCTACTTAGTAATAAATTTCTGGTAGCACAACAGCAACATAAATTAACCAGAATGTATTTTTTAAGTTACAATTTCAGTTTCCCTAACAATACCCTAGAGATAAATATCTGTTATTTTTTTCTAGACTTCAAAAAATAACACAAATTTTAGATGTCTCATTAGCACCATTTTTAGGCAGATTTTTTTCTTTCTCTATCTTATGTGAAAACCACTAGCTAAAATTTTAATGATATTGGTGATGCACACATTTATAAGATAAATCTAAAATCTCTTATAATACATTTAAGACATATAACCTTTAAGTGCCGGGAATTCACATCAATGTCAGATTGATATTCATAGTGATTCATTTTTTGTTAATTTTACAAGTTTACATCAAGAAATAGTTTTAATTAACTCTAAAACTAGTCCTTCTTTTATATTTACACTGCAGTGAACACATATTTTTCAAGGTATTTTTCAATAATAAAACATCAAATTTTGATAATTTAAGTGTTACCTAACAAACTGAATATATTACAACTACTATGTAAATTTCTACCCAATATCTATTTAGAACAGCCAGTTCATATTTGTGTAAAATATTCTCATTTATTCATCTAATGGTTTGATTACATTAAAAAGTAGTTGACTATCTTAGTGTAGCAATTCTAAATTATAAATATAGTTGTAAATTCAACAATACAATCATTTGTGGGGCAATTATTATCATGTTATGAAACATGATAATCGCACTACATTATGTAAATAATTAAAATCCTCATTTGTAAAATTTGTCATGGTTCGTGATCACAGCAACAGTTTATGATGTGGACATTTTCATTATTTTTAATAGCTAAAATTATCCCACTTACAATTCTCGCTTATTTTTATTGCAAAAATCTTTATTATAGAAAATGTTCAGATATAATCAATTTAAATGGCTCATCAGGTGGTATATTTTCAGACATTTTAATCTTGCCATTGCCACTGCAATCAAGTCTAGCAAAGTTGTTACTTAGATATAGTGTTTCAAGTATTCTTATTTTGGTTATATGGAAGTAGTGCTACACTAAAACCTTAGTTCCTTAGTTCTTACTCTTTTAAATAAATTTCCAATGTCCTAGTCACTTTTACTTTTCATGAAGTGTTTATTCTTTCAACATTTAGGACAATTTTTGTTCTACTGAGTATCTTTTAAGTTGTGTAAGAGTTGATGATGGAAATTTCTTGACTAACTAGATCACCTCCATAATTACTGAATTTAATATAATTGAAGACTTTTTTCTTCTATAAACACATACTACAAATATGGGTTATGAAAGATACACTTTTCTCCTCCTCGCTGAAACAGCTTTATAAATATTGGTGTTTCTTGGTCTCTATGCATTCATTATTTCTCACTTTTATGTGGAGAGAGTAGATAATCATTTGATATTCTAGTTATTTTAATATAGGTTACAATTCTCTGTAGCAAATTTCTGTAAATATTTTATTTGTGCTTAAGAATTTTAAATCACAGTTAAGTATTTGCACTATTACATGATAGTGTCAATTGCATAAAACACAATTTGTGGAACAATCTATGGAGTTATGTCATTAATCATGACTACTCGAAAATCAAGGTGCTTCCATTTAAACCACTGATGTTAATTCACAATAAATTTAGAATATTTAACACAAATCTATATTCCATTTTCTTCTTTTGATATCTTACTTTATGCATGCCTGAACCACAGATCAGATTTTTTTCTGAAAGGGGACACTTAAATATTTTAAGTTTTGTAGTAAATGTCCCTGTCACATATTCTTTTCTGTTTTTAGCAACCCTTAAGGTGTGAAAACCATTTTCCCTTGACGGCAATAGAAAAATAATTCATGTGGTTTGGTCCATGGGTAGCATTCTGCCAAACCCTAATCTAAACAGTGCAAGAATAGCCAAATTAATTTTCATTTATCCTATATGCTTAGCATTCAGATATTTCTGAAATAACTGAAACAAACCTATTACATTAAGAACTATCTACTATGAACAGAGTCACCTCATGGTTAAAGTCAAAAATTGAGACATCAATGTATAATATATATGATATATATGTATATGTGTGTATAAAATATGTATGTGTATATACTAAACACATATATAGATATTAAAATAATCTACAGTAAGCATATATAGAGCTATGACAACATTTCCATATAACCTATTTATAGATTGAGATATGTGGACTATAAGAATGAATAGTTTAATTAGTGGAAATGTTAATGCTAGTACATAACACCCTGGGTTGTGAATAAATACACAACAGGATACTAGAATTATATACATGTCAGAGCCATATCTGCAAGTATAAAATATAGGTGTTAATATCTCCTAGAAGGGTCATTTTGAAGATTAGTGGAGATAATGTAGAGAAAAATCACTTAATACTAGACCTTGGATGTTGTAGATGTTTAAAAATAATGAATTTTTCTTTCCTTTCCATAAAAATAAAAGTAAAATGATTGTACAGATTTAATATCCTATCGAATTGTTTTCATAGGATGTTGAATATACATTTTGAACACATTATACTTTATATGCAAATTTATTTGAATCTGAAACCCTTGCAAAAATCCTTCAATTTGTTTCTGGCATTTTTAATCATGGTCTAATAGCCAATGTACTGCTATTATAGGAATAGATAATCCCATATGCATTACATCAGGTCACCAAATAAAGTATTTGCACAAGTTTACATCTATCAATCAATATGAATAGCATTTAATGTACTTATAAATAAATGTGACTATAATGAGAAGTCTGAGACTGTGTGTTCCTGAATTAACAGAGTTACTATTTGAGAATGGAAGGATACAATGCAAGCCCAACACACAAACTTAAGAGAAAGAGGGAAAGGAAAAAGAGGAGGAGGAGAAAAAATGGGAGAGAGATTAGTAAAAGTAAAAATAATAATGCATAATTATCAAATTTTACATTAATTAATATTCAAATAATGACCCAATCAGAAGCTACACAAACAAGAAATCTTAGTGAAAGGGGTAGAACTTAATAGAGGTCTTGGGAAAAATAAAAACATGAAAGAGACATTAGCTTATAAATGAAGGCTGGCAATCATAAAAGGGCAAAGAAAACCTGGTTCAGAGAACAAAATATGTACGACAGTAACACCAAATGATGAGTAAAGAAGCCTACTAGGTTTTCAGAAACAGAATTTAGCTGGAAAATCATGGAAAATTATTAATAATAGCATCTATTGTGGTTCTAGAACATAAAGGGTTTGAAGCACTAGCAATAAAAACCCAACGTGTTTCTCCACAGGACCTAGGAAACAATTGGAAAAGAGAAATCAAGTTTTTAATGTTTAGCCTGACAGAAATACCTTAGCATAGTAATAGAAATAAAATAAAGCATTTCTCACTTGTTTCTAATTTTAATTGAAATGTACTCGGTGTTTTGTAAATCAGAACAATATTTGCTTTGGTTTGAGTCAAATATTATTGCATATTTATGTAGTTTCCTTTCATTCCTGTTAGAAATGGTTTATGATTTTTATCCAATGCCTTCAATATCCAGTGATATGCTTAATATTTTAAGTAATAAATTATGTTGGTTTTTGTCTGAGTTTGAAACTTCCTTGAATTCTCGTAATAAATCATGTGGGTCACAGTATATCATTTGATAACATAGTATTAGACTTTCATTACTGATATTATATTTATACATTTTGTGTCTCAAATTCCAATGTGCTATTTTAAAAGGGCTTACTCAGATATTGGTATAAAAATCATACTGGAATATCCATCAGAATAAGTTAATTTGGTAAGATGTTGGTATACAAATCATACTGGAGTATCAATCAGGATAGGCTAATTTGGAAACAGTAATAAACAACATTTAAAATGACAGAGGTTTAATATATCAAAGGTGTATCTAATACTCTGCTTTGTGTCACATTTACTGTAGGACTCTGACAGATGGAACTTGCTCTTCATTATGATAGAATTTGAAGTTTCAAAAATATTATGTGAATATCATTCATGAATATCACTGTCTACCCTTCTGTTTACCAAGTATTGGCTTATTCAGTTTTCTTTGGCTGAAATACTCTTAGACCCTCCCTAAGTGGGCCAATCTAAAAGTCTCATCTAAGAAATAAATCAAGCTTAAATGTAGATCTCTGGTGATATGAAGTAGTTTCTACATTAGGGGGTGAAACTGGCCTATGGAAAATAAAATCGTATGTTCATTGTACTGCACATATTCATTGTATAATAATGAAACAGGAACTGTAAGCAGAACAAATATTCACATTTAGAAATGGGGAAAACCACAGACATATGAAGTTCCTACTCAGTAAAATCCCATTTGGTAGATATTTTGATGGAACTTCGCTACAGATGTAGGTAATATTTAATTATTAGACCTGAATTATGCTCCCTAGAAACAGTTCACTTTTTTGATATTTTTGTTGTCGGTCCTTGCCTTAATGCTCAGGGAGATTCCTCCTTTTCTCTTATCCCTCTTGGCCACATTGAGCATTGAAGTGAACACTGGAAAACATGCTTGAAGGCTGAAAATATTTCTCAGTATTCTTCTTGCCCATAAAATTTTGGGAGCCCAAGGTTCATTTTAGACTTTGAGCAGTCACATACTTTTATAAGTCAGTTTCCTGGTTTCTTTGACATTTTAATTCTTAATATTTTTATGTCTCACTTAGGAAATTTATGCCAAGGTCACATACAATATTATCTCCTGGGTTTTTAATAAAAGTTTTACAGTTTTAGTCTTACATTTATTAGGCCTTTGACATATTTTAAATCAATTTTTGTTTATGGTGCAATGTATGGGATAAAAGTTCATTGTTTGCATGTCGTTTTTAAACTGTTCCAACATCATTTGCTGAATAGGTTATTGAAAGACCTTGGCAATTTAGTAGAAAATCAATCAATGATAATTTGATTGGTCTGTCTGTGGACACTGTTTCCTATTACAATTGTCTATATTTCATACAAACACCATCATTTCTTAATTACTGTAGCTCAAAATTAGGTCTTCCAAGTCCTGCAACTTTGTTCTTTGAAAGCATATTAAATTAGTTGCAGCAATATTATATTCTTTGAATTTTTGAATTCACCAATCAGTTTTGAATCCCATTCTCTCCTCTCAAAATTATGGAGATTTATTTAGTTCATCACGTGGAGAAATAGCACATTAACTCCCATCCATAAACCCATTATACGTTTCTATTTATTTTAGTCATCTTTATTTTCTCTCTTTTTTTGTTTTTGCAATTTTGAGTGTATAAGTCTTGTAAACCTTCAAAAAATATATTACTAAATATTTTATGTGGTTTTTTTTTTTTTGCTGTTTCCATCTCTTTGTTCCTGGCTTATAAATAAAAATAGAATTAATATGTTTGTGATAATCTAATGCCCTGAGATATTTTTAAAAATCATATTTTTACAGCAAGCTGATTAATATTACAAAGAATTTTCTACATAGAAGATTTAGTCTTGCTTCCTGCTTTTAAATTTGTATGCTTTTATTCACTTTTAATCCTTATTCATAGATAAGGTCCATCAGACTTACATTCAATATAGCTGAGAATGGATGTAATCCATCAATAGGGACCATGCTAGTTATAGATTATGTAGATTTTAAAAATCAGGTTAAGGACATTCCCTACACAGTAGGGTGAATCTGACATGCCTTGCCATGGTTTTCCCTATGTTTATTCTGCTTAGAGTTTTCTGAGTTTCTTGAATGAGTGGATACATAATTCTCATCAATACAAAATAACTTGAGCAATTATACATCCAAATTTTTTTTGCTTTCACCCACTTCTAGGCCGTTCAGAACACAGGTGGTAGACTGTCTGATACTGTTGCATAGGTCACTAATCTCAGTCATTTATTGTTTATCTCTGTGACTTATTCTAAATTGTTTCTACAGCTATGTCTTTAAATTATTTCTCTTCTTTTTTGCAATGGCTATTCTACCATTAATCCTATCCAGTATATTTATCATTTTGATAATATAGTTTTTATTTTACAGTGTGATTTGTGTCATTTTATAACTTTCGTGTAACTCTCATCATGCTCACATATTTCTCTAACTTCTTATAGTATAGATCTTATTGTATAAGAGTTCTTTTATGTCCTTGATTGCTGGTTGTTGTTGTTGTTGTTTTGTCCTCTGTAATTCTGGATATATTATTTTTCTACTAGTTATTTTTCTACGATTTATTTTTCTACTAGTTATTTGTCAAATATTCCACCTCCTGTGCATGTCTGGGGATTTTTATTGGATGCAAGATCTTATGATTTTTTATAATTTGTTTCTGGATTTTGTTGTATACCTTTAAATAATTTTTGGGGGGATTTAGTTCTGGCATGCGGTTTTGTTATTTTCAAGTAAGTATGATCATTTCAAGTCGTCCTTCTAGTATTTGTAATGGCAAGATCAGAGCAGCATTTAGTGTAGCCTTAATTTATCCCCACTACTAAGGTGATAAATTTCTGATGACTTTACCTAATATGCCTTATTCTATGAAGACGTAACTCTCTAGTTTATGAGAGCACAAACTATTCCCTTTTTTATGTGTTAGCTCAGGAAATACATCAATCCACTCTCTTGTATTGTTTTTTTTTCCTGACCTTAGTTTCCTCTTTGTCATATGCATACTAGTACTCAGCTACAGACCCAGAAGGGTCTCTCAAAAAAGAGACTTGATAAGACTTTGAGGCATGATTAGGATTTTATAAGACAGAGAGTGCCAAATACCGTCCCTTATGGAGGTAGCAGCATGATCACAGCCTTATTTTGGGAGAATGCAGGGTGTGTGTGTGTGTGCGCGCGCGCGTGTGTAAATATTTGAGTCTAGTGAAAGCAAAGATTTCATAGGGGATGGGTAATAAGTCAATTAGTTTTGGCCATGTCAGATGTGTAATGCCTTGAATTTTACCTTAAAAATTATAAATTTTATCCAGTTGACACTGAAAACTTAAGGCTTAATGGAGACATGGAGGCATGAGCTATTATTATATCATCATTTTTAAACTCCAGTTAGTAACAATGGTTAGAAATTGGTTGAGATTGTAGTAAAGATAAAATATAAGGAGTTTCCTGCAATTTTGTAAAATTTAAGGAAAACTGCATTGTAATGCATTATATAAAATTTTATTCTAGCAACCCTAGGAATTAGTGTGAGAAACAATTGCAAAGTTAAAAAAAAGACTATTGCTCTATTTTAGAGGCCGTTTTTTCCAACATACACAAGAAAAGAATCTACTTTATGTTTTTCTGTTTTGGTGAAACTCCAGAAAATGAAGTTAAAGTACTACCTTCAAATACAGCTTTAATATTGATAGCTTGTTTGTGTCCTACAACAAAATAAAAATCAGCTTCTAAAGATTCTGTGTTCGATATTTTTGCTTGGCAATATATATATTTTAACCAGCAAATGGAAAGTACTTTTATTCACGAATAAATTGTTACTATCCAACAGATACAAGTTATTGATATCAGGTCCATTTCTATATCATAAACTTTATTGTTCTGGGCAAACGGTTTGTGACTTTATGGCAACCATCAAATTAGTATCTGTAAGTGCTGATGGCTACACTTTTCCCTTGGTCTCTTTGAAAAATGACATCGGCTCCACTCTATAAACTTAATCATATGAAAATAAAATCTGTGCTTATAAAAAGGACCACACAACAATTGACTTGAATGTAATCCACTTAATTAACTCTCTCATTATTCTATTTACCATGAATTTAATCAATATCAGCATTTTTCTGATAAAAATATAATTGCCTATTTTATAAAAAAGCAATAAATATATGCTTTGGAATTAGACTGGAAAGGACATGACCAGCTGGAAAACTGTAATAATAAAGCAATACTGTAAAAGTAACAGCAGTGACATAATTGATTGTAACTAGGGTATATTCAGCACAATAATTATGCTGGGCGAACTGAACCTACAGTTTCTGATAATTGATGAGTTATTATGCTCAATGCCCTACAGAGACATTGCCTAAGAATGCAAAGATTTAAGTGTAATGAATTCATGTCATCAATCTCAGTAAAATAAATGCATTTATAAATTCCCTTTTTAAAATTTTGGTTACTATTTTGCTGTTCAGGTGGAATTAGTCTGACATTTCTCCCATTGAAAATTTCAGGAATGATCATTTACTTCAAAAAAAAAAAACTTAGATTAAGACAAGATTTACCACTCATTTATATTTTCCTTAAATATATAAGATAGATTTTGTTACTGCATTAACAAACTCACTATACCAGTTCTGTGGAAAAGAATAAATTTTTAAAAATCAGCCAGGCGGCAACAAATGGTTTGTGAACAGAGCATGTGCCTTTCTGCCAGAATTATAAGTAGTCATGCGAATTCACTGTCAGTCATCATGCATAGGCTTGGAGAGTGTAATAATTCAAAGGTACACCTAATTTCTTTTTGGCAACAGTGCCATAAAACTCAACTGTTAGTATGTCTTTCTTGTTAAAATGTCTATTCAAGTCTTTTGCCTATTTTTGAATTGGTTCGCCAATTTTCCTGTTTTGAATTGTAAAAGTTCTTTATATACTCTGCATATATGTCATTTATCAGCTATGCAACTAACAAATATTCTACCATTCTGTAGCTTGTATTTTCATTTTATTAATGGTGACTTAAAGTAAAACAATTTTTATTCATGTTTATAAAGGTCAATTGTCACATTTTCTTTTATAACTCATAGTTTTGTTGTCACACCTAAGAACACTTCGCCTAATTCAAAGTCATAATGATTTTCTTATGTATTTTCCACTAGAAATTTTATAGTTTTAGATATTACATGTAGGTTTCTCATCTATCTTAATTGTGTACTATGTGAGTTAAGGATCTAACTCAAAATGGGTGTGTGTGTACGTATGTGTGTGTGTGCGTGTGTGTGCATGCATATCCCATTGTTCTTGCACTAGTTTTTGAAAATAATATTCGCTTTCTATTGATTTGTCTTGACATCTTTATCAATAATCAGTTGACCAGAAATGTAATAGTTTATACTCTCATTCTTAGATTTAGTATCACTTTTATTAGATTTAGTAGATTTTATTAGATTTAGATTTAGTAGTTTTAATGGCCTTTTTATTAGGTTGAGATTATTAAATTTAGTAGCCTTCTTTATTTATTATATTAAGTAGACTTTTTAAATTAGAATTTTATACTTAAAGATAATATTACCTGTGAACAAAGACCAGATTACCTTTTCCTTTCAATTCTGGACGTCTTTAATTCTATGTGTTGTTCTATTTCACTGGCCAAAACCTCAAAGATAATGTTGAACAGAATTTGCTTGCCTTGTTTTAAGGGGAAAGCGTGTAGTCTTTTACCAGTAACATCAGCTTTGGTGTTTTATGGGTGCTCTACATAAAGTTGAAGAAATTACCTTTCACTCTTACTTGTTGACATTTGTTATAAAAATGGATTTTTGACTTTGTCATATGGTTTTCTTGCATCTACTGAGGTGATCACATGGTTTTCTCTTTTGTTATGGTAAAGCAGTACAATATATTATTTGATTTTCGGATGTTAAACAACTGTATTCCTGAGATAAATTTTACTTGGCCATAGTGTATAATTATTTTTTGTATATCTCTGAATTTGTGTTGCTACTTATATTATTATGTTTTACATCTATGTTACTAAGGATGCTGTACTAGAATGTTATTTTCCTGTAATGTCTTTGATTTTAGAGTATTATTGGCTTTATAGAATGACTTGTGAGGTGTCTATTATTAATCTATTTTTAAAAGAGTGTATGATCTAACATTTAAGTCTTTAATCCATCTTGGATTAATTTTTGTATAAGGTGTAAGGAAGGGATCCAGTTTTAACTTTCTACATATGTCTAGCCAGTTTTAGACCTAAAACCATAAAGACCCTAGAAGAAAACCTAGTCAATACCGTTCAGGACATATGCATGGTTAAGGACTTCATGACTAAAACACCAAAAGCAATGGCAACAAAAGCCAAAATAGACAAATGTGATCTAATTAAACTAAAGAGCTTTTGCATGGCAAAAGAAACTACCATCAGAGTGAACAGGCAACCTACAGAATGGGAGAAAATTTTTGCAATCTACCATCTGACAAAAGGCTAACATCCAGAATCTACAATGAACTCAAATAAATTTACAAGAAAAAAACAAACAGTCCCATCAAAAAGTGGGCAAAGGATATGAACAGACACTTCTCAAAAGAAGACATCTATGCAACCAACAGACACATGAAAAAATGCTCAATCATCACTGGTCATCAGAGAAATGCAAATCAAAAACACAATGAGATACCATCTCACACCAGTTAGAATGGCAATCATTAAGAATTCAGGAAACAACAGATGCTGGAGAGGATGTGGAGAAATAGAAACGCTTTTACACTGTTGGTAGGGGTGTAAATTGGTTTAACCATTGTGGAAGACAGTGTGGCAGCTCCTCAAGGATCTAGAACCAGAAATATTATTTGACCCAGTAATCCCACTATTGGGTATATACCCAAAGGATTATAAATCATAATACTATAAAGACACATGACATGTATGTTTATTGTGGCACTATTCACAATAGCAAAGACTTGGAACCAACCCAAATGTCCATCAATGATAGACTGGATTAAGAAAGTGTGGCACAATGGAATACTATGCAGTCATAAAAAAGGATAAGTTCATGTCCTTTGCAGGGACATGGATGAAGCTAGAAGCCATCATTCTCAGCAAACTATCACAAGGACAGAAAACCAAACACCGCATGTTCTCACTCATAGGTGAGAATTGAACAATGAGATCACCTGGACACAGGGTGGGAAACATCACACACCAGGGCCTGTCAGAGATTGGGGGGGCTAAGGGAGGGATAGCATTAGGAGAAATGCCTAATGTAAATGACAAGTTGATGGGTGCAGCAAACCAACATGGCACATGTATACCTATGCATCAAACCTGTATGTTGCGCACATGTACCCTAGAACTTAAAGTAGCGTAATAAAAAAGGAGTGTATGAATATTTGCTCTTTAAATGCTATATGTGTGTGTGTAAAAGCCTCTTTGAATTACAACTGGCTTTTCAGATTTATTTTATAAACTTGCCCTACATGACAGAGTAGAGCATGTTAAAATTATAAATCATCACAACATTGAGGATAAAATAAAATCGAGCATGTTAAAACCTATGATATTATTTTCTAACGATGACTGTAGCCACAATTTCCAGGGATTACAGCAGATTTGAACATTGCTATCCAAATCAAGCGTCCCATGATCTTGTTAGTCAAAGAAAAAAATTTATGATAGGGTTTAGGAGGTAGGAGTAAAACAACTCAAAGATCTAAAGGAGTGATGAAAGGTTGAATCAAATGGTATCTGGAAACCGGATAAACTTAGAATATGAAATAAATAAGCAAATTATGATGATTTAATATGTTCATATTATGTTTTAGAATGACTACATAAGTTTACTACAGACTGTGCAACAGTATTCTAGTATGGTAAACCTGTAGCATTTAAACATCAGCTACAAGAGAATAGGAACGAAAAAAGGAATGAGCAGTTAAAAAAACAAACCCTGAACAATTACAAACAAGGCCTGACCATATTGTGAGCAGCAGTCATCAAAGGGTGTGTGTTTGTGTGTGTGTGTGTGTGTGTGTGCGCGCGCGCTTATGTATACATAAAATGAGAAGCCATCTGGCCTGAACTTATCTTTTTGATAAGATTTTTAATGGATTTTTGTTTGTTATGGATATATTCAGATTTTATATATCTTTTTGAGCCAGTTTTAGTACTTTCTTTTTAAAAATTTCATTCTGTTTTCCAATGTGCTCACATAAAATTGTTTATCATATTCCTTCTTAATGGCTAATAAGCATATGGAAAGGTCTAAATGTCATTAGTCATTTAGGAAAACACAAATTTAATCCACAATGAGATATCTCTATACACCTACTAGAATAGCTGTAATTAAAAGATGAGAAAATAACAAATGTTGGCTAGAATATGGAGTAATCAGAGAACCCTCATATTCCTCATACATGAGAATATAAAATGAGACAGCCACTTTGGAAAACAGTTTTACAGTTTCTTATAAAGTTATGGACAAACTTATGCATCATAGAAATTACTCTCTTAGTAATCTACAGAAAATAAACTATATATACACACAAAGTGTCTAATTGTATGTTAAAATCAGCCTTATTCATCATAGTCAAAACTGGTAATAAGCCAAACACCCATCAACTGGTGGAATAGATAAATAAAAATAAAATTATACATTCCACATACTATTCAATAATACAAAATAAAAACCTACTGATACATACTTTAATATGAATTCATCTCAAAAACATTTTGCTAAGTGAAAGAAGCCAGTTGCAAAAGCCTATAAAACGTGCAATTTTCTTTATATGAAATGACTGAAAAAGGTACCGTTATTATGACAGATAGCAAATCAGTGGTTGCCTCTGGCTGGAGAGAGGTGGGGTGGAAATTTACTGCAACCAATTTCAAGGGAATTTTAAAGAATAATGAAAATGTTTTAAAGCTTGATTGCTTGACAAGTGGACAACTATATGAATTTACTAAAAGCCATTTATTTAAAAACTTCAGTTTTGTGAATTTTATTGTACTTAAATTTAGCTCAATAAAATTTTGAAAGAAACTGAACTGTTAGTTTAAATTCTTATGCTAGAATCATCTTATCTCATTATGTTCAGAAATAAATAAGAAAGAAAAAAGTTTGTCTCTTAACCTCTACCATGAAGCCCTTACTTACGGGCGTCTGACAGATGCTATGATGGCATACAACCAAACCATTTACATGTTCCTTCCCCTAAATCTTGTGGTTGGTCCTGGTAGTATGAATCTTAACTCTGCCATGCATTTCTTGGAGGCTAGGCTGTCTTTTTCCCTTCAATCAAAGACATTGATTTTGGGGCCCTTGAAAGGGCAGGATCCTGTTCATCAGAGGTATTTTTATTTAAATTATCTTTCAGGATAGTACTTATTGGCTACTATTTTCTCTAGCCTACAAATATGTTTGAAGAACACAATATATTTGATTTTTAGAATGAATGATGTGTTCTGGAAAATTAAACTTTTTAAGGTGATATTGATTAGCATTCACATTAACCTGTTGAAAGAACAGTGCAAAAGGGAAACGAAATATCAATGCAAAGCAACTCAACGTCCAATATGAAAAGATTTCAGCCACACTTTACATCCAGATATTTAATAAACACCTTTTTACTGTGTAGAAGGGCATAAAATAATGAGATTAGGTTTGTTGTCTTTTTAAATCTGCAAATTAATTAAAAAGTGAAGAATCTTATTTAGCTAGGTGATATTTCTCACCATCTTAATGGCCCTATTTGATTATATACACTTGTTAAAATAGGCTTGCCATTCCTCAGTTTCAAGTTGCCACCTGGGAACATGGTGCTATGATGGTTTCAATTAGATAATTTAACCAGAAGAAACCTTGAAGAGGCTTAGTGTCTCACCGACCAGGTGGGGAAATATTGACATGGATGAGGCCAAGAGAAAGCAGAGTGATGAAGCACCACCATTAATAAGTGTGGTCTACAGTATACTAAGGCTTTGGTTATGTGCAGAGTGGCTTGTAATAGGCCATTCTTTTTTTCCGTTCTTACTCTCTTTTTAGCTGGCATTTACAGGCTACAAGTCAACCACACTGAGAAACTGTTGCACAGTGTGTAATAAACATATAAAACATCTGTAAAAGGTGATAACACTTAAATTAGCACAGTCCACATTTTTTTTTATATTCTTGCTTTATCCACCTTTCAGTTACTGTGTGATTCAAGCTTTCATAACTCCTTTGGTTCTTATGTCTGAATTATTTTATTCCTGGATTCTAAGCATGATCATAAAATTTTTGGTCGCCTATATTATCCTACTCTACCTTGGCTAACACAATCATCGGACCCTTGAATTGGATAGCAATGTGGAAATCTACTGAAATCCCTGAAGAGTATGGTTGTCATTAAGGCTAAGGACAAATGTCATTATGTTTTAACATACTGAATTTTATTTGATCCTCGGCAATGTCATGAGGTAGCCAGGACTTGTAATCTTAGCATATTTTACTCTATATTACAAGGAAAGATTATTAAGTAAATCAGAAAAGTCAAGCATAATTCAAAATGAAGTCATTTAAGGGGGCATGGGAGTAGGCCACGATATTTCAATACAATATATTCATTCTTATAGACTAAAATGAGTTTTAAGAATGTACAGAAGGTTATTATGATACCATGTCCCTACCTTACTATGTCAAATGGGAATGATAATAATTGTGAAGCAATCAGTATATGTCTTGCACATCTCTTAAATACGTAGGAAAAATCTTTCCTTTTGGCAAACAAAAGGTACTTTAAAAATTTAGCTGTGCCATATTTTTGGCTAATATCTCTAATTTCTTATTAAACATGATTAGGAAATTGGGGGTAAATTTCTAGGGAAATACATTCTAAGTAATATAATTATTCAGGGAATATAATTTACAAAATAATGTGTAAAATCCAAAGAGCAGATAAGAAGGTAAAATATAAGCAGATGCTGTAGATTTGAGGCAATATCAGAAGAGTTTTCAAGTAAATAATTATTCTAGCAACAAATTCAACATGAGAAGACCACCTCATGACATAACATCTCAACTGCCAAACCAGCAAAAAAGTACACAAGAAATCTGACACATGGTCCCATGAAAAGTTAACCAAAAAAGGCCCTTCTTATTTACACTGCAGGTTGTACACACTGGCTATATAACAGGAGATTGCTCTATTAGTATTCCATTGAATTCTCACAATAAATTATTTCAAATAAAAGTAACAGAAAACTAACAGAATTCCAGATAAGCCAGAGATTTCAACCACCAAGAAATATCAGGATTCAAGTCTCTGAGATAAAGATACCTTAACCACGGGGACAACTAATTATGATCAGAACAAGAACAGCAACAGATTCAGAAGATGAGCTCCTAACATAAGGTGTCTCAGAATCTCCAAACCTATGGTTTAAAATTATGTCAGACAGGGAGTAGGAGGTCAATGAGTTTAGTCATTAATAGAGGAGAGAAGCCTGGTAGGCAGCAACATCTCCACATCATCCATACTCTGATGAGATAAATGCAGTGGCATTTTATAAGCACACATTACAGAAAAGACCAGTTATTTTGTGGCTACGCCATTCTTGACTTCTGATGTAACACAATATAACTCTATAGGTACACCATATTAAAAACTTGATGCTTTCTATTTCAAGGAATTAACACCAGTGCATTCATTTCTTGTTTTCTTCTTCTCAGAGAAATTCACTGGCTAATGAAATCAACTTACAGAAATAAAACAGTGTATAGTGGCTTTCAGGTATCAGCAACCACAACAAAGCAGCCTATATCAGATTAACCATTGTGTTACATCAAGTTTTTGAACCTGTAGGTCAGATTAATCCATACCAACACAGACACTTGGCAGGAACTGCAGATCTCTGAGATATTATTTGAGAAAAACCCTTTTAACTAACGTATTCTATTTGAGGTTCAGTAAGCCTCACCTAGTGTATAAATGTGTGGCAAAATCAAAGGAAACAGCTTTACAGGAAAACATATTGAATTAGAATTTCAGAGTCGGGATTCATTGATTTTATATATTTGCTGTTTTTGTAACTTGTTTGGTTTCTTTATGTTTGTTTGCTTTGAATAATGCTTCAGACATGAAAAAAGATTCTACTTCTTGCAGATGTTTCATGCTTGGCATCAGAAGAGAAATGAGACAGACTGATTGTGGTCTGTCACAAATACTTTCAAGTAGTTTATCCTTGGACTTCCAGACCCTAGAGGAACATCATAAACTTGCTTAGTTCTTAATATGGGGTAATGGGAATCAACATCAGATTCTTTAGTCATGGTTAATTTTAAGGTAGGTATTTTAAATATTTCTGTGTTGCCTATGTGGAAAACAATGCATATGCATGATATTAAAAATATTATCTTTGTTTTAAAAGTTGATATTCATATTTATAAGGTATATATACATCAAGCAAGGAATATAATTGTGAAAAATATAAAGTCAAACATTTAATAGAATATGTAGTTCTTTCAAGTTGATAAAATAAAACTGAAAAACTAATAATTAAACACATCAGCAAAGGAGAGAAATAACAATAGCAAAGGAGTAATGATACGTATATAACAAAATGGAATTTGGGTAAATATAAATATAAAAACAAATATTGCTAATAAAAACTATAGAACAATTTCTACCAAACTATTATGAGAATGTTTTTCACCAATGACATTTGGAGTTATTTATTTTCTGCCACCAGGTAATGAGAGATGCAATATCACATTATATATGTAATGTAAGGGTGTAAAGTATTTCTCAGAAATTTCCATCAATAGATAGCAAAAGCGCTCAAAATTATGTCCATTTCATTTTTCACAGTAATTCAGTATGAAGATATCTGTCAAAAAGTTAATGAAGATTTGACAAAAATACAAAGACATTAGTTATAGTATTAAAATTAAAAATTCAAGAAATGAAATCATTTTGACTTCAAATTATAAGCCTTGCTGCAAAGTTGAGGTTTTTCTAGAATGTTTAAAAATGCATGGAAATATAATATAGAGTTAAATGACTAATTCAAGGCGTACTGAACTACTTTATATGATCCCAATTATCTAGAAGACAATGTGTGTGTGTGTGTGTGTAGTTAAATATACCTACTTTTCTATATGAGATTATGTGCTTATTTTGACATTTTTACATGTAACATATCCAGACAGAAAGTAAAGAATAATTAAATTTCAGCAAAATTTCAAAAACTAGCAAAGAATCATCCTTAGGTATAAGCATTCTGATGATCACAGTTTGGTTTATTTTATTGCTTTATAAAGTGCATCATATAAGTGATGTAAATATTATTTTCCCAATGCACTGCTGCATTTGTCATGGTATTCAATTTCCTAAATCTAGTTCTTATTTTATTAATCAGTATTAACCATTCACAAACCAAAATCCAAATACACTTTTGGGAGTTCTAATAGCCTCTAAATCTAAACTAGCTGATTACACCATGGGTTTGCTTTGTGTCATGTCCTTACTATAGGGCAATTTGTCCCTACAAAGTACACAGAAACATGTATGTCTATACACACATCCATAAAATACTCAAAATACTGAGTTGAAATTAGGAACCTATTTTTTCTATTTGAGATATTAATTTTATTTTCTAGACACACAATGTATCTTTCTAAGACTATCAATTTCAGTGTTTTAGATTCTAAGGAAATAAGATTTTATTGTCCATTTTTAAATGATTTTTTAGATTGGAATAAATTAACATATAATTTTTTTTTTTTTTTTTTTTTTTTTTTTTTTTTGAGACGGAGTCTCGCTCTGTCGCCCAGGCTGGAGTGCAGTGGCGCGATCTCGGCTCACTGCAAGCTCCGCCTCCCGGGTTCACGCCATTCTCCTGCCTCAGCCTCCCGAGTAGCTGGGACTACAGGCGCCCACAACCGCGCCCGGCTAATTTTTTGTATTTTTAGTAGAGACGGGGTTTCACCGTGGTCTCGATCTCCTGACCTTGTGATCCGCCCGCCTCGGCCTCCCAAAGTGCTGGGATTACAGGCGTGAGCCACCGCGCCCGGCCAAATTAACATATAATTTTATGCAGTTTATGATTACCTAAAAATGCATTGCTCATCAAATATTAGTAAATCTAATCCTATTTCTATGCTCTAGGAAAAATTGCTATCAAAATTATTTAGTAATTATTTTGCAATGTAGAGAAGTATTTTAGAACAGATAAATATCATTCCCCAATTTATCTTTTCTGTAAATCAAAAATTCATATCTTAATTTTGCCTAGTTTTAATTAAGCTCTATATCAAACTGTTCTCTGTGCTTAGAACAGTACGTCCTTTCATTTTCCAGATGGCTTATATAAGAATGAGTTAGTTTAGGCTTAATATGCTCTAATATGTAGGTCCTTAATAAATGGTGGCAAACAGTGGTCAAGAAGGTTGGCGCTTCTGCCATTGTCCTATTCAAAGTGAGTCCATCATTTGCTTTCTGCCTTTATATTAAATAGTACCAATTCATGCAATCTTTTAACAAAACTTGATCTTAATGGTGTGTAAAAATGTAAAATGACGTTTTTATTTGGTTCTTGCCTCAACTTTCATTTGTAATATCATCTCTGTCCAACTTAGTAATATGTTTACTCATCTCTATTCTAAATAATAGCAAAACTTACATATTTAGATAGCTGGCTGTCATTTTCTTAAAAATTTCAGAATTCTTTCAAATCCATTTGATGCCATAATTCACTATTTATTACAGTGGGAAAGTTGTTTTCTTTATCAGAACCTAAATCTGATCCAATTTACCTTTTCAACATCACTCTCCTTTCACCTGTTTATCCTATACAGATAGAGGTAGGCCAAACAAGGCCCCCTCAAGTCTTCACTTCTCACGTCATATGCTTAATATTTGGAATCCTCAGCTTTTTTGCCTATAGTTAGGGGATAAAATGGCATTTACTTATGGAACTTTTTATCCATGAACACTCATTTATTGTTTCATTCAGTAAATCTACTTTGCATGCCTACTGTGTGACAGGAACACTCTGAGGTGATGAAGAACAGACCATGAAAAGCCCCTGCTGTCGTTAGCTTGCATTGATCTGTATGTGTGTATGTATGTATTACAGGTGGAAGGAAATGTTCTGAGAAACAAATGAGAAAATACAAGCAAAGTTTAGCATTGCTCCTGGCATAAAGGATGTACTCCGTAAGTGGATGGACTGTTGTTGTTACTATCATTATTATCTTCCTCTCTACCTAATTAAAACCTAATCATGCTTCTTATTATTGTCTGTCAAATACTGAGATATTTTATCTTAAAGTTTTTTGTTTTTTTTTTTTTTTTTGAGACAGAGTTTTGCTCTTGTTGCCCACACTGGAGTGTGGTGGCACGATCTCAGCTCACTGCAACCTCTGCCTCCTGGATTCAAGAGATTCTCCCGCCTCAGTCTCCCGAGTAGCTGGAGTTACAGGCATGCGCAACCAAGCCCAGCTAATTTTGTATTTTTAGTAGAGATGGGGTTTCTCCATGTTCGTGATCCTATACTTTTTAGAACCTGGCAGGCATTCAATAAGTGTCTCTAAAATTGAACTCTAAGTTCCCTTTGTGTTCTAAAATATTGTGTCCCTGAATGATATTGGGCTAGTGACTTGTGACCTATATTCTGAAAGCAATTTGAGACACCAGAGGTGTTCAAGTAATCAGAGGTTCCTCATTGAATTGTGTCAAGCATTTGTTTATTGACAGTGAGGTGGATATTGTTTACTGGTATTCACAGGTTAGATTGTGCCTCATTGTAAAGCCCAAAAGGAATTCAGCAGCTTCCATGAATCAGGATAGCTGTCCTCTGGGAATATAAAGATGTAACAAGTATAAATACCACTAGAAGAGATCACACCCTACCACTAAGGTAACAAATCTCTAGTTATTATAAAAATTTGGCATGGCATAGCTGATAAATTTGACAGACAGTTATTCTTTAAGCCAGCTTTGAAAGTAAAACCAGATACCATCAAATTTTTTTTTTCTTTAACGTTTTTTAACTTACTGTGGAACTATATATTATTCAACAGTCCTTTAAAGGGCTTTCTGTCTTTGCCAAGTCTGCTTTCCTGTAGATTTGATGTTTACTGAACAATCAGTCTGCCTTTATGTCCCTCTCATCATGCTTTCTGTTTGTTCAGAATGTTTTTCCTCTAAAACTGATAAATAAAAATTTGATCTGCCCTAGGACTTACACTTTCCTTAGAGATTAATTTCAGAGTTTTATTTTATTTTGACCGCTGAATAATCCTTAATTCCAATTATCTTCCACATAATGTTTCAAGGAAAGGGTCTGAACCACTATCTTCCAATACAATTTCAGACCTAGAATGATTTTGAAAATTTCATTTTCCACATGATTGCCCAATTTTTATATTAAATTATATTCTGGATTCTTAATTTTCCTTTCTTTACATTTTATTTTATTTTATTTTATTAAGTTTCGGGATACATGTGCAGGACATACAGTTTTGTTACACAGGTAAATGTGTACATGGTGGTTTGATACACCTATCAACCCATCACCTAAGTATTAAGCCCCACATGCATTAGCTGTTTATCGTGATGCTCTCACTCCCCCAACCCTCCCCACCCCTGATAAGCCCCAGTGTGTTGTTCCCCTCCTTGTGTCCATGTGTTGTCATTGTTCAGCTCCCACTAGATTTTCTTCTAGGGTTTTTATAATTTTAGGTTTTACATTTAAGCCTTAATCCATCTTGAGTTAAGTTTTATATAAGGTATAAGGAAAGGATCCAGATTCAATTTTCTGGGCTATAGCCAGTTTTCCCAGCACCATTTATTTAACAGGGAATCCTTTCCCTATTGCTTGTTTTTGTCTTGTTGGTCAAAGATCAGATGGTTGCAGATGTGCAGTCATATTTCTGAGATCTTTATTCTCTTCCATTTGTCTGTGTGTTCTATTTTTGTACCAGTACCATGTTGTTTTGGTTACTGTAGCCTTTTAGTATAGTTTGAAGTCAGATATCATGATGCTTCCAGGTTTGTTCTTTTTCGTTAGGATTGTTTTAGCTATACTGGCTCTGTTTTGGTTCCATACAAATTAAAAAATTTTTTTTTCTAAATTTGTGAAGAATGTCAATGGTAGTTTAGTGGAAATAACATTGAATCTATAAATTGCTTTGGGCAATATGACCATTTTCACCATATTGATTCTTTCTATCTATGAGCATGGAATGTTTTTCCATTTGTTTATGTTCTCTCTTATTTCCTTGAGCAGTGGTCTGTAGTTATCTTTGAAGAAGTCCTTCACTTCCCTTGTTAGCTGTATTTCTAGGTATTTTATTCTCTATGTAGCAATTGTGAATAGGAGTTTATTCATGATTTGACTCTCTGCTTGTCTATTGTTGTTGTATAGGAATGCTTGTGGGTTTTTTGTTTGTTTGCATACTGATTTTGAATCCTGAGACTTTGCTGAAGTCACTTATCAGCTTAAGAAGCTTTTGGGCTGAGATGATGGAGTTTTCTAGATATAGGATTATGTCATCTGTAAACAGAGATAGTTTGACTTCCTCTCTTCTTATTTGAACACTATTTCTTTCTCTTGCCTGACTGCCCTGGCCAGAACTTCCAATACTATGTTGAGTAGGAGTGGTGAGAGAGGACATCCTTGCGCCAGGTTTCAAGGGAAATGCTTCCAGTTTTTGCCCATTCAGTATGATATTGGCTATGGGTTTATCATAAATAGCTCTTATTATTTTGAAGTATGTTCTATCAATACCTAGTTTATTGAGAATTTTTAACATGAAGGGGTGTTGAATTTTATCAAAGGTCTTTTCTGTGTCTATTAGGATAATCATGTGTTTTTGGTCTTTAGTTCTGTTTATATGATGAATTACATTTATCGATTTGCATATGTCGAACCAGCCTTTCATCCCAGGGATGAAGCCTACTTGATCATGGTGGATGAGCTTTTTGATGTATTTTATTGTGTACCTCTGGTAGAATTCAGCTGTAAATCCATCTGGTCCTGGGCTTTTTTTGGTTGGTAGGCTATTTATTAAGGCCTCAATTTCTTATCATGAATGTGTGAATTTGATCCTGTCATCATGATGCTAGCTGGTTATTCAGATCCAATAGGAGCAACCATGGCCCAGGTAACACAATGTCAAGAGGTTCCTGAGAAAGTGCACGCATGGCAGTCAGAGCATGGTTTTCTTTCATATATTTTAGGAAGGCAAGAGTTACAGGCAAAGACACTGGTTTGGCCCCAAAAGGTGGGGTTATCTTGAGAGGGGAGAAAGGCTGAGAAAGAAAGAAAATTTAGTTAAATAATCACTTACTCATATTCTTGTTGAAAGATAAATTATTCTGAAATTTTCTCTTAACTGCACTCATTTGTAAACATATTTTGGCATATTAAACTAGCAAATTCTCAAACATGTTTATTTACTAAATTGAATAGCAACAATTTTTCCCCTTTAGAAACATAAATACTATTTTATTATATGAGTTATTATTTTTTCTCATGCTCTCAGCTTCAGGTTTTTTGAGTTTCTTAAATTTTGAAACACTATCTTGTTTCAAATTCCTGCTTTATTTCTTCCTGAAACCTACATTCTTCATGCCTACATTCTTCAATAAGCTCAGTCACATTGATCATTGAGCTCTCTAACATCATTTACACTAGGAAGTTCTCAAGCTGGCTGTCTGGACTGGTTAGCTCCCACGTTATATGTAACTATCCTCACTCTTGCAATTATTGCAAAGTTTTGTTTTTCCACCAAACTGAAAGCCTCATAAGGGGCAGGATCAAGCCATTTTTGTTATTGTTGTTGTTGTCTTTTTTTCAAAACTGTCTTTGTGTTTTTGATTGTATGATTAGGATCATTTCATGCTTTGACTTCCATAGGTTGGACTCTATTATTAACAATCAATGATTACCTAAGAATTTAAATTAAGTAATAGATTCCCCAAATCCTCACTTCACCATGCTTATACTCAATCTGGAAAGCAGATAATAAGCCATGGGCATTTTTTTTCCTGTGCTGCAATGTTTTCCGCTTTATTTTCTCCTGTTTCTTTTCTATGACCTTTGTCAATTTTGAAAGAACACCCACTGCTTCTCAAAGACAATAGGAAGTGTAGGAAGTGGACTTAGTGGGGGGAACATGGCCAACCATAATTATAGAGGAGTTATAAGAAAATTTCAACACTTAATATTTGTGTGACATTGGGCAAGTTTCTTAACCTTTCAAAATTTCTAGAATATTAAATGGGAAGGTTAATCTCTGTTTTATAAAAGGAAGTAGAAATAACACACTCAATAATCAGTTTTAGAAACAAGAAGGAAAGACAGGAAAGAAATGTCCTGTCAAATGGAGTGCAAATTTTCAAAATAATAATTCATCCATTAATAATTGGTTATTTGTACTGTTAGACATTATTTTTTCAGAGCAAATTAAAATACTGTATTTGAAATTGTGAAATTGAAAAGGAGAAAAGAAAGACATTTGTTAATGCTTAAGAAATAAATTTACCACCTAGTTTTTTATTTTTTTATTCTTTTGCCTTGAAAGATAAGTCCATCTATTAAAGAGAAAGGTTACTTTCTTTTATAATTTTTAAATTGTAAAAATCCCTAGTGATAACACTTTACTTATTTCACCTTTACCTTGTTATTGCCGGCTGACCTGTTTTGATCTATTTATTTTTGTGGATAATGTATATCATGAAACAACTTTACTTTAATCGTGGGTATTTAGCCTTCATGATTGCTTATGAAATTTACTCAGAATTTATAACCCTATCAACATTCAACTGGCTATCTGATAACTAGTTAACATTAATAAATCATTTCATTTGGTTACTTCTATATAATAATATTTAGTTAATGCAAATTTAATACATGATTGTTTTCTTCCATGAAGAAACAATCACTGCTTTCACTTCAGTTCAGCCCAACAGCTCAAGTATTGATCTTATCTCACTTTACAGTGAATATTTTTCAGAGATAAGAATATGATCTTTTGCTCATTTTTGCTTCCCTTTGGGAAAGACATTTTATATTTCATTTCTGCATCATATATAAACATATGATTTTAGCAAAACTCTTCATGTCTGAGCTACATTCAGCTATATTTTTGGTTGTGCTAATTCCTTAGAAACCTTATAATAAGGTAAAGCATTGATGAAGCAAGTCATGGTTACATGTTTACATACATGCACACACATATTTATTTATATGCTC
Source organism: Macaca fascicularis (assembly GCF_037993035.2). Lineage (NCBI taxonomy): Eukaryota > Metazoa > Chordata > Mammalia > Primates > Cercopithecidae > Macaca > Macaca fascicularis. Next base: position 87,196,273 of record NC_088387.1, read on the forward strand.
AATGCTATTACTAATGTTCTAGAAAGTTTTTCAGTGTTCCTTGAAAATCATTTGAGTTGATCAAAAGTTTAAGCAGGCCTTTCAAAGAAAGGCAAAAAGCAACTCTTTTCATGATAAATACTTTTCTCCCTCAACAGTGACAGAGAATTTTCTGTTGGTTGTATAATCAGTGTTGACATCAGAAATAATGCTATATGTGTATAGCTTATATAGATACATTATCTGGGTAGAAAAGTATCTGGTGAGTAGCCCTAATCTCAACATTGTGACACTTATTTAGCAATTTCATTTATTTAGAGTTTCATCTATTACTTAGTAATAGATTTTTAAAAAAGGACAATCATCAACTGATCAACAATGGATAATGTTTGACAAATGGCACATATAATATTTGTTGCTCTTGATTATAAGTAAAATCATGCATTGTACTTAGAAATAGATTTCTTAGAACAAATAAGCTAACTTTAAGTTTGTGGTTTCTTTAAAAAATTAAAAATAGTATGGAAATAATTTCCATCCTTCTTTTTCCTACTTCAGTCAAATATATGTAGATAAACCATCATACTCCCATTATTTTATTCAAAACAAGAATATTAATTTTATTTTATAATTCTCTAAATTCTCATATCAGGAAAATGCTTGGGGTTTTGACCTTCACTTTTTTTGGTCACCAAATATTATATATAATTACTATGTGTCACACACTGTGCTAAGCACTGAACTTAATATGTATATTTAATTATCAATTTCATACACATACTTTCCTATGGGGGAAAAAAGCAGAGGAAACAACATCACCAACAAAAATATGTGAAATCCTTCAATAAAAACTGGAAAATCTCCAATTTTTAAAAGACTAATTTTGCTTTCTATATTTTGTTTGCTTAAAATGTGGAACCAGCCCAAATACCCATCAATCAAAATGTATATAAAGAAAGTGTGGTATATAGATGATGGAATACATATCAGCCATGAAAAGGAATAAGTTAATGTCATTTGCAGCAACCTGAATGGGTTTGGAGACTATTTTTCTAAATGAAGTAACACAGGAATGAAAAAAATTAACATCATATGTTCTCATTCAAAAGTGGGATCCAAATTACAAGGATGCAGGATGCAAAGGCATAAAGAATAATACAATGGACCTTGGGGACTTGGGGGGGGAAGAATGAGAAGGGGGTGAGGAATAAAAGACTACAAATTGGGTTCTGTGTATACTGCTTGGGTGATGGGTGCAGCAAATCACCACTAAAGAACTTACTCATTTAACAAAATATGACCTATTCCCCCAAAACCTATGGAAATTATAAAAAATGAAAAAATATAAAAAATGTATATTTTGTTTGCTGTCTTTGCTTTCTTATCACTGGCTATTTCTTTGCATAACAAGACTATTGATGAGTTCTAGAAAAGAGGCTAGAATGGTAAATCTAGAATCTCCAAACTTAATACAGAACAGAAAAATAGAATTTCTCTCAATATTGAAGAGATATTATACAAAATTCTGTAAGGACCTGCATAAGTCACTAAGCAAATCATCTGTTCACATTGCTATTTTTATTTTACCTACTTACACACACAATAGGATGGATGCTTCTACTTACTGCGTAAAGTTGAGGATTATGTGTTTGCAGGAATGGATTAATGCTTACATTTTCTCAGTCCATTTCAAATTAATGTGGTGTGGAATGGTCAGAAGAGATTTAACTCTCTCTCTGATGGTTGTCCTCCTGTTCAATGAGTTCTGTTAAATGATCCCTGTAAGAGACATCCTTCATTCCTGGCTCACAAAAATTGAGTTTTGAATAGCATTGTTTTTAGTGTACAGAATTCAACAGATGGTACCAAATAGCCAATATTTTAAACAACTTCCTGAGGGTAGATCTCCAGCTGAGCGTCCCTATCACCCTCATTATCATCTGCTTTCACTGTGTTCATTCGTTTTAAAATTATCATATGAGCAGCCTTCATGTTTCCCTAGAAGAAGATGTAACTGTGCATATTAGCAAATCTGGAGCTTAAGTATGAGTTTAATATTGGCCTCTCTTCTTCTTGTGTTGTCTTTAAACAATGTCATTTTTAAAAATGAGTGTTTTCCGTTTTACATTCAAAGGGTGACTACTTACTGTTTTGCAACTCAACTCAGCAAAGAAAAAATTGTAGGTAGCAATTTTTTAAAGCTATCAACTGAATCTCTGACAGACACCCTCATCTTTGTTGTCAGGTTGAAACATTCTGTTCTTGAACAGAGGAAAAACATTCTTCACACAGTGCTTACGAGTTTCCGAAGTCTTTATTGGTACTCTGCACACCTTCACACCTCCATGAGAAGAAAACAGTAGATTTATATTAGAAATTGTATTGAAAAATGTCTACTTCAAACACACTCAAAGGACTTTCCGGTTGTTTTATTGCTATGCCAGAATACCTTCATGTAACTGAAATAACCTGGACTAAGCAAGGTAGACACTTTTCTAAATTTGTGGGAGGCCACCTTGAAAAAGATGATGGGAAAATAAATAGGCTATATTCTACTGTTGTTATTCATGTTAGAGTTCGAACTTTCACGTACTAAGTTACTACTAAGTAGGAGTAAATATCCAAGCAGCAATAAAAGATGAGCACCTTCCACATACCTGTAACCAGTAATTTCACACCTACAATTCAAGTAGAATGTCAATAGGGCCAAATACACAGACATTCACTTTCTATATAAAATGTGTTGAAAAAAATCTAGTAAAAAACACATATTAAATAAAATCTTTAAAATAATAGTAAAGCTAGAGGTAACTTTAAATAGGAAACGCTGATTTGAAAACTTACAGAAGATAGTAGTATTTATTAAAATTAATATGAATAATCAAATGTAGTTAAATATATTCAAATGTACCGCCCATTGCTGTCCCTAAGTTCTGAGTCTTCTTCTTAGTTTTAGACTGTGGGAAGAAGATAGCAATAGCAGGCTTTGCTTCGGTATGTGCCCATATTTCTTACTAAACTACTTGCTGGTATGAGAAGGAATGCTCTAAAGTAAGTACAGATAGTCCTATAAACACACAACCAAACATCACATACACATAGCTAGTCTCCAACACATACATAAAGCACCATTCTTTAAAAAAAAAACGAAATCAAATCACTTTTATTTGTTTATTACTATAGACCTGTGTCTGCAACAAAAGAGGAGATATAGTGAGAAGGACTTTAGACCTGAGTTGTCAAGTTTTGATTATCTGAATCTATTGTGTTTGCTAAATAAGAAGAGAACTTTATGTTGCAATTTAATACCATTCAAATCATACTACATTATCTTTGCTTCAAATGTTCTTTTTGCTTAAAGAAAATAAATGATAAATGTATCTGGTTACGGATGTCTGCTGAACTCTTTCTATTTTATCTTTTGGAAGAGAGAAAAACCTAACAGGCTGGGCCTGGGTCCAGTAGTGAAGCATGGAAAGATTGTTCTTGGTGAGCACCTCCATCTGTTCCTAGATCAACCTCTTAATCTTTCCCAGGCCTTTTCTCATGCCAATGTACTGGATCAAGATAATATTTCAATAACAGGAAGCAGAAATGATTTCAGGAGAGAGAAAGTAGGGCATATTGGTCATTTAAATGTTTAGGAAGTAAAGCTCAAGCAACAGAGAAATTATAAAGTTACTAAAAACCCCATTCCAAGTAATAATAATAGCAAACGATTCCATATAGCTTATTACTTGCCAGGCAGTATTCCAACTGCTTTACATATATTAATTCATGTAATACTTAGGACTACCCTGTGATAGGGCTCTTATTTTAATCTCCATGGTATAACTGAGAGATAAAGCAGAGTAGTTAAATAACGAATGCATAGAATGCATGGGAGAATTGAACCCAGGCAGGCTGGACCAGAGCTCTAGTCTTATATTGTGTTTTCTCCCACATTTAAAGGCCTGGTCAGTATCAATGTAAGCATCACAATGAAGGAAAACATGACCACATAAATAATTAACAACAGGGAGGCTAATTTCCTTTTGAGAGGAAAAATTTTAAAACACCTGAAGAATTCAGAGCATAAATAGAAACAAACCCATGTAATCATATAAGTACAGTGCCTGCCACAAAGTTAACACTGTCTGTTGAATCAGTAGTGAAAGAAAAAATAATTGTTGAGACAGTATCTTAGAATGTAGTCACAGTTTTCTCTCTCATCTCCAACAATGATACTCTTACCCTTTAAGAACCAACTTTACAAAGCAGATCTTCAGAGAACTGCACACGTGTATGTCTAGAGACTAGGGTATAGGGCAGCACAGAAACCAGTTCCCAGTAGTTCTTTCCACTTATATCCAATGTGAGAAAGCCTCTTAAATGGTCCATTTTCAAGGCACAATAAATCTAAGCACCCGTAACAAACTGCACGGCTCGTGCTCCTAGAAGGTCATGATAAGTGAACAGAATGTAGAGGAGGGGTCAGCCCATAAAAGGGAAGAGAGTTTCATTATTGGGAAATTGAAACTTAAGTGTGGAAGGGAATGGGGTATAACCTTATAAGGGGGATAATTAAATTTAGGTGACTTCTGGGAAGATTGTAACCCCCTAGTATTTGACCAATGAGGAAGTGGGGGAGGGACTTGCATGCTAGGAAGTAAATTACCTGCTGTGATTCCCCCAGGGCGTGGCTGCCTACCAGACACCCGATCTTGCAAGACCACTATTAAGTCTCACTTTTGCTGTTCTTGGTGCCTCTAAGTCCATTCTATGGGCTTGGATGGGTGAGTTTCTCACATCCATTAATATTCCTACTGTATATAGTAGAACCTGCTATCTATAGATATTTCCCTGGGATCTCTAGATGTCCAGTACTATCTTGTTATATTAGCTTTTCAAAACCATTCAGTCAAGTGTCTACCATACCACTACCATGTGCCCTGTCCTACTCTGGTGATGACAATTGAGTTTTGAATAAAATAGATAGAATTCTACCCTTGCACCTTTTCTTCTACTGGGGAGATACAGACGATTAAAGAAGGAGGGACGGAAGGAAGGAAGAGAGGAAAAAAGGAAGGAAGGAAGGAAGGAAGGAAGGAAGGAAGGAAGGAAGGAAGGAAGGAAGGAAGGAAGGAAGGAAGGAAGGGAGGGAAGGAGGGAGAGAGGGAAGGAAGGAAGGAAAAGGAGTGGGGAGGGGAGGGGAGCAGTGAGGAGAAAGAGATTAAAATTTTGATGCCGGCAAGGTACTATGAATGAGATATTTCAGTTGATAGAGAGTATAAAGTGCTGGTAGCCTGCTTTAGGCAGGCTAGAGACCTTCCCAAAGAGATAATATTGAACTTCAGTCCTGATTTCCAGAGATAGTCATCTAATGATCTTCAAGAAGAGACTTTCAACAAGAAGCAGCACTTGCCAAGGCCTTTTATACTGAGTAATGTTTTTAGATTCCCTGGCATATTTAGAAGACTTGCTCTGATGGGGAATTTCTGACTAATAAGTCCAGTCTTCTTAAGAAGTATTCTAGAAAACTGACTTTCTCAGCCTCCTCTACATCTAGATACAGCAGGTGGCCAAGACTTCACCAACCCCAGGCAAACGCACTCCAAGCTTTGGCCCAAGTACTCACAATGTATACATGTATCAAAATACCACACAGTACCCCATTAATGTATATTACAATTTTTCAATTAAAAGTAAAATTTACAAAAAGAAGTGCTGAAGATAGTGATGATCCTGGGATCATCATTTTGCATCCAGGTTTATGCCTAAATTGTCCAGCTTGGAGGACAGCATTAGTTGCCACGTGGAGTTTCCGCTACACAAGTAGCATTAGTGCTAGCCTCAGTAGTTGCTGGAATTTGGTCCAATTTCTGGCAGCAGCACAAATGGCAACATCAGTTATGATTTTCTCATTATATCAGTTCTCTGGCACACATTTCAGTATTATTTTTCAAGACCTAGATTCAATCCTATTTCTCCAGTTTTTCTGACAATCTGTGAGCCCAACGTCATTTTCTGTTTAATTACCAAGAGTTAGATTCCACTGCTTATTATTAAAAACCCTCAATGATAGAGGTTGGATGGGTTTCAGGAACAAAATCAATGTCATTGTGGCTCCTGGTTTCTCTCTAGCCAGATTATCCAACCTAGTTCTGTCTTTTCCTATAAATATTTATAATCTGACTTTACATTTTCATTTTTTCTCCTCATTCCCCCAAGACTAGTATCTTCTAAGTGTAATCCAGATAGATGTTAAGAAAACAAAATTTAAGGAAACAAAATTTAAGGAGACCTCCTACCAAATATCTTTCAAGGTTTTTTTTTTTTTTTTTTAATTTCCCAGATATGAAAAAAAAAAAAAACAAAAAAACCCCGCATTACCTCTGTACTGGCCTTTGTTGGCCTCATTCTTCCTTAACCCATTTCCTATTTAGAAAAAAAAATGCAGCTCAATGCAGGTGCTCATTCAATTTTACATAAACACACTCTTTGAGGTTGAAGCAAATCTGACCGACTTTCAACGTGAAAATAAAATATAAACACTGTTATTGGGGTTACTTCTAAACAGAACTTGTCTCTAATCCTAATGTAACAGAAATGTATATGATTATTATTAGAGATAAGAGTATTTTTGGGGCAAATGGGAAATGGGTTAAATTATGCCTTTTATCCATGTTTCCATCTTTGGTAGAAAGAATAGAGGTTCATCAATGTTAATTTCTCTTCTATATACCCTAAGTGACCCCGCTCCTTCTTTTTCTGAAGTGAGGTATTCACCCCCATGAGCCCCTCAACTTACAGATCCAAGATCTAAAGAGTGGCCTCAAAGCAGCTTCATTCCTCTAAACATTACCTAAACTCAGAAATGTTTGATTTAGTATCCTTTTTTAGAAAAATTAATAAAAATGCATTGTATTCATTTGTTTGAACTACTTGCCATTGATATTTATTCACCACAGAGGAAAATAACAACTATTTTTAGAAATGTATGTACAGAATTAAATTCATTGAATTTTTCATTGGAATGTAATTCTAAATGCAGTTCCATGTTGCTTATCTAGCAAAACCATAGGCTCAAATGTTTAAAAATACTTTGATGGACAGCAACTTTTGGAACTGTGTCAGGGACAGAATTTAGACAGAGAATGACTTTTATAGAATGCTTAAACCAGTTATTTTCAAACTTTTTGGCAGTGACCCACAGTAGAATGCATTTGATTTTACAACTCAGTATAGGCAGAACTTTAAACACGTATACAAATATATAATATAGACACACAGGACACTTAAAAAGGGTTTCATAAATGCATTCTTATGAATTAATGTGATATTTTCTATTATTTTCATTTAGAAAAATAATTGTCATTGCCTATTACATTTATTCAGAACCCATTAGTGTGGTCATTACCTGCAATCTGAACAAAGCTATTTTAAACTTCGGTTCTGGCATGGTATGTGTTAGGTCTGTTTTCAGACTGGCTAAGAAACCAAATCTTCCCATAATTTCTCTAGGAAACAAAAAGTTTTCCAAGTTCTAAAATCAATTTGCAAACAATTTCCTGAACTCAGTTCATTCATAAATAATGATCTGGCTATGCTTTCTTCAAAATGTCAATTTTTTTAACCAGCACATATTCATAGTTTTACATCATCCATGCTTGGAGAATAACTCAAAACAGAAGCTTTAAACTACTCTGTTCAGTGTCACGCTAAGGTTAAATAGTTGTATATGTCTCTGTTCACAAAATGGTTTTTCTGGAGTATAAAAATCAGAGAAAGTAAAATCTAACATCTGTGGATACACTGTAGGAAATAAAGGAACACTGTAGGAAGACATTTTTAGAAGTGATGATTTATTTTCAAATAGCAATTTGAATCACTCTTAATGACATTTTTGCAATAATTTGCACCTATTCTTAGCAGCAAAGGAGTGACAAAGAGAGTTAACAAAACATCTATTCTTATCTAGACAGTATTCTTCAGTAAGTCTGGTGAAATGCTCATTAAAAGTCTCACATGTTTAGAGACCACAGTGCATTAATAGGAATTCAATTAAATACTTACAGCTTTTGTCATTTAAAGTAAGTTAACCAGATGGCATGAAATTCTCCAAAAGAGATTTTAAACAAACAATGTAGATTTAATTAATATGCACCAGTTAACTCATTAAATATATAACAACTAGCTCATTAAACTTAAGGTAAATACTTATTTGAGATGAATTGTCTAATTTTCACATTTATCTTCATTTTGCTTGACTGGTCATGTTATAAATGGTAACTTTTAAAAGCTAAGACATTTTAAAGTACAAATATTTTGTGTTTCTCATAATTCTTTCACCAATGCTAAAAGGGAAACTGACATTATTTTCACAGAAAATGCAGAATTGGATTATTACATAATAACAATAGCAACAACCAAACAATTTTAATTTTTATTTAAACTTAGACATATCAATTCACACGTGCTACTTTAGAAGCAAATAGTAAACCTTTCTCATCCATTGTTAGTACCTTTACATAGGTTACACAGTAATACTCTCAGTAAATTTTAAATATCTAACTTTTCCACTTTATGCCTCTGTGTTACTTATATTAAAATGGAGTTTTGTACCTTTGAACAAAGAATTACTATTCTTTATCTAGTGAGATCATCATTCTTGTCTTTGATTAAAATGACCAGGAAAGGGGGAGACAGTGTAGGGGAATCCAGGCCTAGCGAGACATATTGCCCAGGGAAGTATGACAAGTTAACAGGAGACACACCTTGTAGCCAGTGTGTTAGATATCCATGAATATAGGCTGCTTGTTTTCACAAGTCTTAAGATTTTAAGTACTTTATATTTTATAGATTAAAACTAATGAAATATTTGCACCCAGTTGCTTTGAAGTGTCTTATAGTTGGGGCTCATTAAAAAAACCAAAACTATATATTAGAGTTACAAAAATCCACTCCATATCTATGGACCTAATCCTTTTCTTAGGACATACCCTAGTAAAGGATTCCTACTATGAGTTTTCCATTTATATTAATTCATCGTACAAGTAAATTCCTATTTTCAGCTTCACAGTGTATATTAAATGATTAATTTCATTTATAACATTTTCTTCTACCCTTGTTAACACATACATACACACACACACATACATTTTATAATATAAACTTCTTTAAAATAAAAGAAGTGAAAACAACATCATTATAGACAATCCCAGTTCTAAGAGACTTAAAACTAGTTTTTATTCTGAATATAATATCAATCATTAAATAATGCAATTACAAATATATAAATAAAGCATAATATCAAAGCTTTCTACAATTAGATTAAGAGTTGCATTAGGTTTAAGATGCATGGGGTGTCAATAGTAGCATTTGCTAACATTTTGGATAAAAATAATAAACAAAGATTATACATTTTGACACTGCTATTGTAAAGGTTATGTAATCATGTGTTAATTGCATACAACCATCTGCCCATCTTTTCAAGCTTTTTACAGGCAACAATTCTCCAACCCCTAGCTTCCTATGTTGCCCCACCAAAACCCTCCCATTTTTTGATCTATCCAAGACTTTCAATTCTTAGATCCTATCACATTTTCACTGGTATTACCCACCTCTGGTGTCTTCTCTCATCTTCTTAACCAGATTAAAGTTCATGATCATTATTATACTCACTCTTTATATACATTTTATATTTGTTTATATCACCCTCATTTTCGTATCATCCTGGCAAAAAATAAATAAATAAATAAATACTTAAATCCAGCACTTCTACTTATTACTTGTTCAATACAGGCAGTTGAATGTGGCCAGGGTGTGTGAGGATTCAGTCATTGTTTCAGTTCTCTTTGTCTATATTCTCTCACTTGGTCATCTCATCTATGCTTATAAATTAGTACCATTAATATGTCAATAACTTTCAAACTTGTATCGTCATCACAGATCTTTTTGCCTAACTCCACTAAACTCATATAACAATTTCCCAGTTAAGATCTCCACTTTGATGCCTAGTAGATATCAGAAACTTAACATGTCTAAACACTAAGTCATGATTTTTCCCTTATAAACCTACTCTAGTCATAGCTTTTCTTATCTAGACAGACAAAAATTCTATTCTTCCATTGCAGAGGTCACAAACTTTGGAGTCATCTTTGTCTGCACACATCAGAACAATCCATCCGGAAATCATTGTGTCTCATTTTTAAAATATGTTCAGAATCTGACACCCACTCACTCCCTTCCCTGAAACCAAGGTCCCAAATACTATGCTCTCTCATTTTGTGTTAAAATAGTGGCCTTTAACTGAACTCGCTGTTCCTACCTTTTAATCCCTGGAGTTAGCTCTCAACTTCTCTTCTCTAAACCTTTCAATGTTCCCCATTTCACTCTAAGTGAAATCCAAATTCCTTAAAATGGCAACCAATTATATTACTCTTCTAACCTCATTTCCCATTACTCTCTGCTTGTTCATTCTGCTCATTCAGCAGTCTTAGTGGTGGCACATTTCTTGAACATGCAAGCATTATTTCTGATATACTCTTTTCCCTAATATATGCATGGCTAAAGAACTCACCTAGTTTAGGTCTGTGCCCAAATATCATTCCATATTTGCTCAAATGTTACCACATACATTTTGGATGTCTAACATGCTCTGTTTTTCCTTACTTTCAGCTCCATGCAACATATCATATAATTTGTTTATTAGTTGTATTTATTTTTTAGATGAGGTCTCGCTCTATCTCCCAGGCTGGAGAACAGTGGTGTGATCTCAGCTCACTGCAACCTCCACCTCCCTGGTTCAAGTTAATATCTTGCCTCAGCCTCCCAAGTAGCTGGGATTACAGGCAAATACCACCACACCTGGCTAATTTTTGTACTTTTTAGTAGAAATGGGATTTCACCATGTTGGCCTTGAACTCTTGACCTCAAATAAACCATCCGCCTCAGCCTCCCAAATTCCTGGGATTACAGGCGTGGGCCACCGCACCCTGCCTGTTGTATATCGTATTCATTTTCTATGTCCCTCTACCAGAACATCAATTGTATGAAATAAGTTTTTTTCCTTCACTTAGGATAGATTCTTAGCCCTTAAACTATGTATGACATATTGTAGACATTCAGTAAATGTTTGCTTAATGAATAAAGGACTACATGCATATTTTTAAAAAATCAAATACTACAGAAACTGTTAGTAAAAATTTTTAAAGGGAAAACAACATTATCCACCTCTTGCCCCACCCATTTTATTCCTGGTTTCATTTGCAAATACAATTATGTGTTCTTCTAGCAGTTAAAATCATGTCACAAAAAAAACTACCAATAGTAGTATATTTACATATCCATTATAAATGTTATGCATTAGCTACTTATTATAGAAGAAAAGAATTTAATTTTACTTATACTCTCCACAGTTTCAGTTTTTTCCTATATTCTATTTGTTGAATGTTGAAGCATAAATTTTAGAGTTTAAATACAATTTTACATTATATATTTAAATCTCAACTTTTGTCCAATCACATTTCTATAATATATCAAATTACTACTATATAAGATTTCATTTTCGTCACTTCTCCCCTTCCACCACCCAAAGTTCATGAGCTATACTTTTCATTTGACATTGTCAAGGTTATAATATGTACATACTCATTTGCAATCATAAGTATGCCACCTGTGCTTTGCCTGTAAGGTAATTGCAGGCGTTGAAATCGAAGTCTAAAACTTAATAATCCAATGTTTGTTTACAGCGGCATGGCAGTCTAGATACTAGCAAAGATATTCCCCTGGAAGTAAATAGAATCCTTCATTAGGTGTCTTTTTCTACATCGCGCTCAGTCAAAATAAAGTGAATGATTCTTCATTGCCCAAAATGATGTAAGGTAGGAAATTAAAGTGGAATGTTAAAATTGGAAAGCTGGAAGTTATGTAAATAACAAGCCGGCTTTCACCCCCAGATAAGTCTTGTCCGTCACTGGAGTCTTTAGACTTCTCTTTTGATGGCTGCCTGAGGCACAGGGATAAAATTAAGCCTGTAGCCAATATAAAATGAAATGTCTAAACAAGAAATCCCCATATAAAACTAGGTTAAAACAAAAGGTTAAACCCTCAATATCAAGGTACACAAGAACTAATTTTCCTCTGCAGAGGAGTCATCAAACAGACTTGCTTGATTAATGTCATGTGACAATTCTTAAACAGAATCTCACTTGCATATAGATTTGTGCTTAGAAGTTTGCACTAATTGTATGACCATGAAAACCTCAAATCTAACATTAGTATAAAGTATTCACGAGTGATCATTGCTGCAGTGTTGAAAGAAGCCAACTCAAATCCTTTCTGGAAGAACCTACTTTCATCTCTGGTGTCTAGCTAGGATAAGAGGAAAAAGCAGGGAATTGAGATCAGGTAAGATTATTTAGAGCACCTCTACCATACTTACTTACCTGAGTGGTAGGTACATGAGTCCTCACAGAGAGAAACCTTTATACTATGCATAGAAGTTTTACAATATTGTGAATGTATAATTAATTATTTTTAATCAAAACTAATGCATGGCATTTATACTGTTAAGAATAAAATATTAATAAGAGCTAATATTTCTGGAATGTGCCATGTGATCTTCATGTTGTGATAACACTTTTTATGAGGTATCTTATTTTAAAATATCTGACAACAATCTTTTATAATAAGCATCCTATTTTACAGATTATAGAGAAATAAAACACTTGCCTAAAGCCACGCAAGTAGTTTATGATAGAGTCAGGATTTTTATCTTTATTATGACTTAGTAAGAATGAGATATGTAATGGAATTATGTTTTCTCCTGCCTGGGTCCAGTGTCAGAATACCTGCTCTATTCAAGAATAATGTTAATGGTGGCGATGTCAAATGAATTATCTTTCCTGAAGCTCTCTTACTTGTTCTAAAACTTTTAGTGGGCTTCAGGTTTTGATTTGTACTTTTCACATTTGATTTCAATTTTCAAGCATTTTACGTGATAAAAATGATTGCCACTAAGGAATTTTAAAAAATACAGAGATTGAAAATGTCTTCAAGGTAAGGTGGGTGCAAAATTTTGGAGTGTAGGCAGGAAAATGGAATGGAAGTGGTGCCTTCTCTTGAGCCCATGTTGCTGTGGGTGTTTTGCTGTTTTTCGTTAGTTTTGTTTCACTTTAGCATTAGTAAGAATATCAATTCTTTATCCACTATTACTGTCTTACTCTCATCTTCTAATTCCAGAATCAGCTAACCTAAATATAGAATTGCTACAAGAAACAGGTGTGTTAGCAAGTTATCTTGGTAATAAAATTGCTTTGGAAAATAACATCACGAATACAATCAGAGTAGGCAATGTTCTTCTGCTCATTATCCCATGTCATGAACTTAATTTTTATATCATTAGCCTCTTAGTCATCTTTATTTTATTAAGCATATTAATGTCCCACAGCTAAAATGCAATGCCCCTTATCCTTTTTCTGTTATCAAGTAACTCCATAAAATTTAAGTCTCCCACAGTCCTAAAAATGTTTTACTCATATAATTGGGGTCACTTTGCTATGTCATTAAAACATTCTTAGAGGCAAAAGTCATATCAGCAAGAATTCTTTAAGCACCATATTGATATTTGAGGTGTTCAAATAAGCAGAAGCCCTAAACACCTCTTTAGTTCACAATCTGTAAGTATGAAAAGAAGGCATGTTGATATAATATAATACAGTTCCATAGGACAGTAAATCAAAAATCAGTTAGGATTTTAATAAGTCTGGTGGTTTTAAAACTTGTCTGAAGATTCTTAGACACTCTTTATAGCAAAATTAGGAGGTTAATATTCCTTCTCTTCAATGTGATCCAGTTTTAATGACTTCCTTTTAATGAACAGAATGTGGCAGGAGTGACGCTGCATGAGGCTAACTCTTTAGAGGTGGCACATGTATCCTGTTTCTCACTTCCTGCACAGGTACATTTTGAGCCCTGAGCTGCTAGGTAAAAGTGTGGCTACCCTGAAGCCACTGTAATGGAGACATGTGAAGAAACACCTAGAAACAGAAAGCGATGACCAATGAGCAGCAGCTATTCCAAAGGCGACTTGTGTGTGACTTCCTTGCTCAACTCAAGACCTGTGAGTGTATGAGCCTTCAGATAATTCTATTCCAGCTCCAATTCTACTGCAGCATCATGAGATACATTAGGGAGAACCACTGAGCTGAGTTCCATCAAAGTCTAGAACCATGAGAGAGAATAATAAAGTGATTATTGTTGGGTTTTTTTTTGGTAATTTGTTCTGCCACAAGAGATCATCAATTATTCAACTCAGCAACTACAGACACTCAGGAAACAGCATAGTAATTATGGGCAAAACATATCTAGTGTCATAAAGCACAGATAGTTTCAATATAGAAGCCTTATTTCACTTGTTTTCTATATGTTGTAATGATAAACAACATTGATTCAGAATGTCTGATAATTTGAACTTCTGAGAATAATTAGTAATCTATTAACTATATCAATAATACATTTTAGAAGACTTATAATTTAATTATAACACTTCTGCTCTGAAGCATTTTAGGATATTTTGGGTCATTCAAATACATATTGCTGTTACTATACATTTAAAAGGCTCATGTGATTTGTCTCCAATATATATCCAAAGGATGGATAGAGTATACTTGTGTATCTGACTGTAAGGAACAGAAACATATGCTGTAGCGACTCAATTAACAATGCTGCGTTAATAAGAAATCAATGAAATTATTTGTGCACTTCAATTCTTAAAGTATTTCAGTGGTTTGCCAGATGCTATTATATACACTGTCTTATTTAATCCTTACAATAACTCTATGAGACAGGTACTATTATTCCCAATTTGTACTTTAATAAATGAAATCTCAAAGAACTTAAACATTAAACCCAAATTGACATAGGTAGTAAGTTACAAACCAATACTCTAAACCAGAGCTCCTGATCCTCAACCCAGCATTCTCTCCAATATATCAAAATCATCTCTCCTAATCCTTTTTAAAAAATTTAGTAGATATGCCAGAAGTTGTTGTTTAAAACAAATACAATGAAGTCTATGATGTTCTGTGTGTGTAATATTTATCTACATAAATATGTATATGTAGTATATGTGTGTAATATACAACATATAGTTCTATAGTCATGCATCCCATAATAATGTTTTGGTCAATGGTGAACCATGTATATGATGGTGGCTCTACAAGATTATAATGGAGTAAAAAAACTTCTATCACCTAGAGACATCATAGGTATCACAATGTTTAGCACAAAGCACTACTCATGTGTTTGTGGTGATGTTTATGTAAACAAATCTACTTATCTGCCAATATATAAAATTGTAGCACATACAAGTATATATAGTACATGTTTTATAATGATAATAAACAACTATGTTACTGGTTTATGTATTTATTGTACTGTACTTTTCAGTGTTATGTTAGAGTGTATTCCTTCTACCAATATAGAAAAAAGTTAACTGTAAAACAGTCTCAGGCTGGTCCTTTAGGAGGTATTCCAGAAGGTTATTATCACAGTAGATGACAGCTCCATGCATGCATGTTATTGTCCCTGAAGACCTTCCAGTGGGACAAGATATGCAGGCAGTAAGCCTTTAAAAGAAACAGTAAAATATAATCAAAAGAAATAATTAAAAGAGGAAGTGATTAAAAAGGGAAAAATAGATGTAGGAAATGAAAAAGAGGAAAAGAGGGTCCTGGAAGTACAATTTGTCCATGCAGACCTGCTCTGTAAACAGCTTGTGACAAGTGGCTTCTATTTCAGAGGATTGATGGCTCAGGGATGGGCTTCTGGGAGCCAAGGGATCTGCCAAAGTTTGCTATCATGACAGAGCTGTTTCTTCTCCACAGCCCAGCAGCTATGTCACCTAAGCAGCTTGCCACAGTCTCTCACAGCTTCAACTGCTATGTCTGAGGCTCCAGGTCCAAGAATCTCCATTTTTACTTAAAAACAAGCTTATGGGGAAAAAGATATAGAGCGTTTCTTTATTTTACCAAACCTAAGGACTTTTCAATTTAACTTTTTTAAAAAATACATTTTTATCAGTTTTTTCAGACAAAGTCTCATTTTGTCTTCCAGGTTCTGGCACAGTGCAGCCTAGAACTCTCAGGTTCAAGGGATCTTCCTGCCTCAGTTTCCTCCACAACACCCCATTCCCCAACACACACCTATACCCAGTGGCTGGCACTGTAGGCATAGCCACCATGCCCCCGCTGCTAATTTTTTTTTTTTTTAATCTAGCTGTGTTGCCCAGGCTGGTCTGAAACTCCTGGTTTAAGCAGTCCTCCCACCTCTGCCTCCCAAAGTGCTGGTATTACAAGCATGAGCCTCCCCACCCAGTCAAAAATTTAACTTTCAAGAAAGATGTTCTCAGCCATTGATTTAAAATATCCTATAGTGAGAGAAGAGTTATTTCACAGTATACTTAAAATAATTTCATTTTAAATCAGAAACCTCAGTATATTCTGAGCTGACTGAACATGTTTACTTTTTTCTAGTTGTTTGTTTATGTAATTCGATGTACTGCATGTCTTAATTAGTTTAGTTTAATTTGTTAATTTATCAATTTCAGAAAGAAAAACAATAATAGAATTTAATGATCATGGTTTCCTGCTTGAGGAAAAGCCTATCAATTTTATCTGTGCAAGACAACTGCCTTTCAAAAGTCTCTCTTCACTCAAAAGTTACTTCAATCAGTTGGGAACAAGAGTATTCTATTAGGTTAAACCAATCCCTATAAGCAGCAATAAATCAGTAGGAAATATCAACAATTTTGTCAGAGCTATTAAGAAACAGAAGGCAACCCAACATTCAAGATAATTGATTACTTTGTTAAATATTATGTCTAAAACAGGTTAGGAGACAATGACTTTGGTGGAAAGTTGCAAACAAAATGGTTGCACGGTCTTTTAGATAAAGGCTTAGAAGCAAATACTTGGGTCAACTGAGAGCAATAAACCCACACATTGGCATACAGTAATCTCTACACTGTGGAAACCACCAGTGCCAAATATGGGAAGGAAAGAGTAGCAATCAGAGGAGAGTATTATGGACTGGAAGGAAGGAGAAGCAGAACTCAGAGAAGAAAAGCATCCATTCTCTTTATGGATCATCCTTAGGCCAAACACATAAAACTGTCCTTGCTATTAAGATGTTTCTATGTCTACCCTTTAATTGTCCATACTACATAAAGTCAAAAACCCACTCTAAAATTTAAGACACTCTTCTTTAATCTCTCTCATATTTTGCCTGTATCTAGCATATACTTGTGGCTCAGTAAATAATTGCTTAGTTAATTCAAAAAATGAATCAGTCTATGTAAGATCTTCCTTGCAAAGAGATAAAGGAGTTATGTTTTGCTGTGTCCTTTGCTCCAGTTGAAAAAAGAGTGGGGAAAGTGAACACGAGATAACTTTTCAGATACCATTCTGAGGACACTGAATCCAAAACTCTGAGTACCCAAGATATATAAAAATATATCTCCTCCCTACTACCAGAAAGTTTCCTAATTAGAGAAATGTGTGGAGGTTTAAGTAGATTCAGAGTGTGAATAAATTTTGTAAGTCTTCTGATTTTGCAAAAGTTCTCACATATACATATCTATATACACACCCATACATATATGCATACAGTCTTGCACACATTAGCTGAATTATAAATTAATTCAAAATTTTAAATTAAATGTATTTTAATTTTGATATAATTGAAGTAATACTTAACGCATACAATTTTATAAGAAACACTCATCAAATCATCATAATTAAGAAAATGAGCATATCTATTTTACCAAAATGTTTTCTGCTACCTTTTTATATTCCCTGCCTATTGCCCCTGTCTTCTTTTCATCTCAAACAACACTTGGTTTCTGTCACATAGATTAATTTGTATTTTTGAATGTTATGTGAATATTATCATGTAGCATATACAAGCATACCCCATTTCTATTGCACTTTATTGTGATTCATCGATACTGTGTTTTCACAAATTGAACGTTTGTAGCAAGCCCATGTGTCAAGCAAGTGTATCAGCACTATTTTCCAACAGCATGTGCTCACTTCTTGCCTCTGTGTGTCATATTTTGGTAATTCTTACAATATTTCAAACTTTTTTATATTATTATACCTGTTTTGGTGATCTTTGATCAGTAATATTTGATGTTACCATTGTAATTGATTTAGGACACCACAAACCGTGCCCATATAAGACAGCAAACATAATCAATGAATGTTGTGTGTGTTCTGACTGCTCCATTGACCAGCTGTTCTCTTACCTCTCTCCCTCTCCTCAGGCCTTCCTATTCCTTGAGACACAACAGTATCGAAATGAGGCCAATTAATAACCTTACAATGGCCTGCCTCTAAGGATTCAAATGAAAGGAGGAGTCGTACCTCTTGTGCTTCAAATCAACAGCCAGAAAAAAATGATTAAGGTTAGTGAGGAAGACGTGTTTTAACCTAAGATAGGCTGAAAGCAAGGCCCCTTGCATCAAACTCTTAAGGAAGGTGTGAATGCAAAGGAGAAGTTCTTGAAGAAAATTAAAATCCTACTCCAGGAAACACACAAATAATAGAAAGTGAAACAGCCTTGCTGCTGCTGTGGAGTAAGTTTGAGTGGTCTGGATAGATTAAACCAGCCACAGCATTTTCTTAAACCGAAGCCTAATCCAAATCAGTGCCTTCAAGTCTGCAAAGGATGAGAGAGGTGAAAAAGCTGCAGAAGAAAAATTGGAATCTAGCAGAGATTCATTCATGAGGCTTATGGGAAAAAAGCCATCTTTATAACATAAAAATACAAGGTGAAGCAGCAAGTGCTGAAGGAGAAGCTGTAGCCAGTTAACTAGAAGATTGACCTAAGATAATTGATGAATATGGCTACACTAAACCACAGATTTTCAGTGTACATGAAACAGCTTTCTATTGGAAGAAGATGCCTTCTAGGACTTTAGTAGCTAGAGAGGAGAAGTCAATGCCTGGCTTCAAAGATTCAAAGAACAGGCTGACTCTCTTGATAGGCGCTAATGTAGCTGGTGACTTTAAATTGAAGCCAGTGCTTATTTGTCATTCCAAAAATTCTAGGGTCTTTAAGAATTATGCCAGATCTTCTCTACCTCTACTCTATAAATAAAGCAACAAAGCCTGAATGGCAGCACATTTGTTCACAGCATGATTTACTGAGTATTCTAAGCCCACTGTTGAGACCTACTGTTCAGAACAAAAGATTCCTTTAAAAATATTACGGTTTATTGACAATGCACTTGGTAACCCAAGAGCTCTGATGGAGATATACAAAGAGATTAACGCTGTTCTCATGGCGTATTAGCAAATTTTCCATTCTTCAGCCCATGGATCAAGGAGTAATTTTGACTTTCAAATCTTATTATTTAAGATATACTTTCATTAAGGTTATCATTAACATAGTAATTCCTCTAATGAATCTGGGAAAAGTAAACAGAAAACCTGAAAAATGTTCATCATTCTAGAAAGGATTCAACATTCATAATCCATGGAATGAGGTCGACATATTAACAGGAATTTGAAAGAAGTCAATTCCAATCCTCCTGCCAACTTTGAGGGATTAAAGACCTCAGTGGAGGAGGTAACTGCAGATGTGGTGGAAGTAGCAAGAGATCTAGAATTAGAAGTGGAGCCTGAAATGTGACTGAATTGCTGCAATCTCATGATCAAACCTTAACCAATGAGGAGTTACTTATATATGAATAAAGAAAATGGTTTCTTGAGACAAGATCTATTCCATCTACTTCTGATGAACATACTGTGAACATCGTTGAAATGACAAAAAAAAAAGGCTTGAGAATATTACCTAAAGTTAGTTGAGAAATCAGTGGAAATATTTGAGAAGACTGACTCCAATTTTGAAAGAAGTTCTACTGAAAGTACAATGTCATCAAGCAGCATCATATACTACAGAGAAATCTTTTGTGAAAGAAAGAGTCAATCAATGTGACAAACTTTGTTGTTATAGTATTACTCTTTTAATAATTGCCACAGTCACTCCAACCTTTAGCAATCACCACCCTGATCATCAGCAGCCATCAACATGAAGTCAAGACCTTCCACCATCACAATGATTATGACTTACTTAAGGCTCAGATGACCATTAGCATTTTAAGACTAAAATATTTTAATTATGTACCTAGTTTTTATGAACATATTGCTATTGTGCATAGATTACAGTATAGTGTAAATGTACCTTTTATAAGCAGTAGAAAACCAAACATGTGTATGACTTGCTTTATTGTGATACTCACTTTATTACAGTGGTTTGGAACCAAACCTGAAATATCACCAAGGTATATCCGTATTCTGTAATCCTTATTATATCTTATATCAGGAAAATAATTTTGAGATTTATTCATGCTGTCATGAGCATCAATAATAGTTTATTTCTTTATCTTGTTAGTATTTAATTGTATATATATACTACGACTTGTTTATTCACTTACCTGTTGGTAAAATTTGGGTTCTTTCTAGTTTTGAGTTTTCAGTAATAAAGCTCCTATGAATAAATATTCATTTATAAGTTTTTGTATGGGCATATGCTTTAATTTCTTTTGGGCAAATGCCTAGGAATGGAATGGTTATGTCATAGGGTCGATATATGAATAACTTTAGAAGAAACTATTAAGCTGGGTTTTTTCATTTTATATTCCAGTCAGCAGTGTATTAAAGTTCCAGGGGATCCTTACTGACACTCAGTGTGATTAGTATTTTTAATTTTAAAAATTCTATTGGTGTGGTGTGTACTAGTATTTAATTATAAGTTTAATTTGCATTTCTCTAATGATTAATGATGCCAAATGTTTTCTCATTTGCTTATTTGCTATCCATAATTTTTTGTTCCTGAAGTGTCTATTAAATTTTTGTGTACTTTTATCGGATTGTGTTTTCTAATTGAGTTTAATGTTTTAAATAGTTTAAGTGGGAGTCTTTTATCAGATATGTGATTTTCAAATACTTTTCCCCAGTCTATGATTTGTCTTCACATTCTCCTAACAATTTATTTTATGTAGCAGAGGCTCTTAATTTTGACAAAATGTATTATATCAATACCTAATTTTAAAAATCTAAGGTATTCAGTTTATATTTTCTAACTAAATTATAAAAAGACTTTAGGATTTGTTAAAGCCAGTCATTATACCTTCCAAATCCATAGTATTTTTGTTTAATATTCTAGTTCTAACTTGGATTTTAAATTACTTTTGTTTTAAAGTATAACTATAGCCACCTGACCCTAGAGAACAGACTCTGATACTCGAAGAATCATGCAAGAGGCTTACTAGGAGTCACTTTTGAAAATAACTCCTTTTAGAGAGCAAGAGAACAGGATTGAGCAGAGGGAGGCAGTGAACTCTTATGAAATTGCTAGTCACATTGTCGTTAGCTAGTCACTTAGCTAGCTCTGAATATGGCATAGCTTTTAGACATAGCCCCAACAGAGGCAAATGGGTCAAGTCTTATCTCCCTATAACAACCAGTCATTGGATGCAGGCTTCTCCTGGGAAAAGGGTATAACCTTGAGCAAGACAGCTTTTTTCATCAGCAACCATCACTCTCAGCCATTGGAGGATGAGTGATTAGGAAGATTCAGGCAATGCACCCATAGCATCCACTTGAGGCCTCTCTACTCAGGACCACTTATTTTAAATAAATAGTAAGTTTTATCTGCAAAAACCTCCTCTAAGACCAGTCCACTGCAACTTGTCTCAAGGCCACAACTGATACTCATCATCTTCTTCCTACATTATCTACTCTAAAGTCCCTTCCCCCTTAGCTAGGATTTCTGCTGCTCTAGGAATCTTAGCATGAAATAACCCAGACACTTAAGAGTGAGGATTGTGAATCTGTGGTCAGCATGCTCTTCCCAGGCCATCACTACTGTATCTATTCATTTATTGTCATGGTTAGGAAAGGGCCAAGGGACTCTCTAGTGTATCCACCAACCAAATAACTGTTGACTGAATGCATTTTTTTCCTGTCACAAGGAGGTAAGAGTCCTAAACCCTCCTGATAGTCAGGGTCAATGACCATGCTTGCTGAACTTTTGAAATAGGAAGACTGAAGTGACAGTCACACTTTCAATTATAGCAGCCACCATTTAAAGAAGACTCTGTTTCTCCTGGCAGAAGAATTCCCTTCCTGGAAAACAGAAACTTTAGACCAGCAGAGCCTAGAGTGGCAGAGAGAGAATTCAAACATTCTCCAAATGTGTCACTAGGAATGATTGCAAATGAGTCTATTCCTTTTGCTACCAAACCCATGTATTTTATATATTGCCTAAGGAACCATATAGTGATTATATATTTCGGGTATATCCTATGTCCTGGAGGATAGTGTCTCATTTTCATAGAATATCATGCTCAGGTTAATGACTCAGCTGAGTCTTCAAAATATGGCTCCTTCATTCTTCCAGGTTGTCTTCTTCAAGTCGTGTGCTATGGGATAGAGACAGTAATTGTTATGGTAATGTATTCATTCCTGTGGGTCCTTTGTTTTAAAATGAGTCTTTTGGTCTCTGGATGCTCTTCAGAAGTGGTCCTGTGCTAAGGTCCTGTGCACAGTGAAGACTGACTCATACCTGTAATTTGAGTTGATTAAACATTAATTACTTCCTTTTCCATAATGAAATGGATCCAAAGTAATTTAACCTCCAAAATGTGGCTAATTGGTCTCCTTGATGGATGATATTGTACCTGTACCTGAAGATCAACATTTGTCTCCATTGTGGGTATGCACTACATTTTGCAAAACCAGTAGTTAGATTGGTCTTAGTGACTAAAAGCCATCTATGTTGGACTCATGCATAGCCTCCATGTTTTTTAGAATGGTTACTTCACTCATTAGTCCATGTGTCTACACTAAAATTATTAATGATAAAAGCTGGATGATTTGGCCTTCTTGTGCCCTTGGGGTCTTTATTTATTTATAGCAGTGTAATTTAAATTCTTGCTCAGTCCTGGCAGGACCACTTTCATATTATAAGGGATAGCTTCCAGGTCTTCTATGTTTAAGATTTAATGGATCTGACAGAATCTCGCATCATAAGCATTTCTGGTTATATGGTCATTTGATATTCTTCAGCAAGGTGTTCTGTCTCTAGAAGGACACGAATAGTATACCAGGAGCTGTTTTTTTGAATTATGTGCAATTTTGTTACAGTTGAAAGGACCTTGCCACCATCTTTTTCAGTAGAATAAGCTGCCTGTTGTGTCTGATTCTTGGGCATCTAATTATCTTTATGTACTGAATATTGTTTTAAACGTACTGAGCTAATATTCTTAGGCCAAACATGATGCTAAGAAATGCCTACATTTGCATAGATCTGGGGTACTTCAGGATTATTCTGTTCAAATTTTAGGAATTGTGATCAATAGGTTAAAAAGTGGTATTTAAACTGCAGACATGGATGTTCTGCATAAGTATGGCCTTAATCTTACTGAAGGTATACCTTTCATGGTCCACAACTATGATTTAATAAAGTCTCTTACATTTGACATACCACTCCTCAACACACACACACACACACACACACAAACATTCCAGCCTTTTAGCAACTTTATCTGTTAATATCAAATGCCAACAAGACAGAAGTGTCTCAGACACTGTAGTAATCATTTCACTTTATATGTACATTAAAACATCATGTTGCATACTCTATCTTCTATCTATCATCTATCTATTATCTATCTATCTATCTATCTCTCTCTCTCTGTCATCCTGTCTATCTATATTTAATGTTCTAAATGCCTACGTCACATCTTTGCATTTCTGTCCTCTTCCTAATCATAGCCGGTTAATTCTCATTATTGTGTTAGACTTTTATGCTTTTATAGAAGTTTTCTAAACTATATTTTGACAAGATTCTTCTTTTCTTTTGTCTTCAGTTAAGATAGTTGATCTGAATTACCAAGACTTATTAATAGAAGCAAAAGCATTGCCCCTTGTTTTCAAATTCTCAAAAACTTTTCTTATCATTGTTATTATCATTCCTCTACTATACTCTCTCTGGAATTTCTGTTAATAGTATGTATGACAATTTTATTGTATTTTCCATTTGTAAACTTTCATCCTAATTTATTTTTTTTTAATCATTTCTTCAACTCTGCCTTCCAGTTTACCAGTTCTTTTTCAGCTCTGCCTAATCTGTAGTTTAAAATCCGTTGAGTATTTTTCAAAGTCAGATGGCTAAATTTTATTACTGTAGTTCTACTTTTACCAACATACACAATATAATTCTCCTTTTACTGCTATTGCTATATCTTCCTTCACCTCATTAACCATTTAAATGTGCATAATTTATAGTATCTTTTCATTTGTGTTATTGTGTGATATAATTTTTCTTTGATTGTATCTGCTGAATTACTCTTGAGATTGTATTTTGTAGTGGCACTTCAACAATTTTACTGTCGGTTTATGTTCATTGGCAATTATGCCCCCCTCCTTGGGAATTACATGATTCAAGAATGTATGTCTTTATTAATTTCTTCAACAAATATTTGTTTTGTTACTGTTATGTGTTAAGAACTCTGATATCTCCTGGGGATAGTGCACAGAATAGAAAAACAAAAACAAAAACAAAAACACTGAACTGCTGGGGTTGTAGAAGTGTACGTAACCAAACAAAATCCCCCAAAATTTTGTGCTTGCCTTTTACACTTCTTCAAGTATTTCATTGATTCTGGATAAGATTTCAGGCTTTTTCATTGGCTTCATGTATTTTATTCTTGATGATAGTTTAAATTTTTATCTCACCTTATGCATGGTGTGAGATTTCTGTAATGTTTGTGTCATTCAGTCTTTCAGCAATTTCAAAACAGAAAGTTTAAAGTTTAAAAAGCAGACCATTTTAGACACCTAACTAAGCAAATGTTTTTATGTCTTCTCTGAAAATTAAATTTTCACCTTTAATTTTATACTCTAATTCTACCTCTGTTCTCTAAAGCAACATAATATAAACATTCTTCATGACACTTAGAGAACATTGAATACATTATTAACTTTTCTATTTAATCATTTTCCCGTTAAGTTTAAAAGCCTTCCTCACCTTGAGTCATTTCCTTACCAATCTACTCTTGAATGATTGGCAATTTATTTTT
The DNA here is from genome assembly GCF_037993035.2 of Macaca fascicularis. Classification (NCBI taxonomy): domain Eukaryota; kingdom Metazoa; phylum Chordata; class Mammalia; order Primates; family Cercopithecidae; genus Macaca; species Macaca fascicularis. The sequence continues at coordinate 87,221,384 of NC_088387.1, forward strand.
CCTCCCATATTTGCAAACCCACAACTGAACTCAGGAGTCTAGAACTGATATAAACTCTTTAAAATGCTGTAGAGCTAATATATTTCTAGATCTTGGCCCTACATTTCCATCAACTTACTCTAAGATTTAATCATATAAAAGTAAAATAAATTTCTAAATATTGCATTATATCATATGTGAAATTTCAAAAAGTAAAATAAAAGCCAAATGATAGAAAATAAAACTGGTTATTCAAGGGTGGGTTGGGGAAAGATATGCAGAGCTGTAGTTCAAAGTGTACAAAGTAGCAGAAATTTAGATGAACTAGTCTGCAGATCTAATGCACAACACGAAGACTATAGTTAAAAACAGCGTATTTTATTCAGTGTTTTTTCTAAATGAGTAGATTGTAGCTGCTTGCTATAACAAACTACCTGAGACTGGATAATTTATGAGGAAAACAGGTTTAATTGACTTACAGTTCTATGGACTGGAGGCCTAAGGAAACACAATCATGGCGGAAGGGGAAGCAAGCACATCTTTACCATGGCATAGCGGGAGAGAGAGAACAAGAAGGGGGAAGTGCCACACACTTTTAAACCATCAAATCTCCTGAGAACTCACTCATTAACACGAGAACAGCAAGGGGGAAATCCACCCCCATGATCCAATCACCTCCCACCAGGCATCTCCCTTGGCACATGGGGATTACAATTTGAGTTGAAATTTTTGTGGGGAGAAACTATATCACTGCTCTTTTCAAACAACAACAACAACAACCAAAATGGGTTAAGTGTAAGATGATGGTCATTTTAATTTGCTTCAATATAGTAACAACTTTACCATATGTTGTGTACCTTAAAAATACACAATAAAATTTATTTCAAAATTAACAGAAAAAGAGTGCTTAAAACATTCCATTAATAGTTATTTTGTACTGATTACATGTTAAAATTATAATATTCTTCATATATTGGGCTAAATAAATGTAATTTTTGATACCCCTAATTAAATAAGTAGAAAAAATATTTTATTAGTTTTTAAAGCAGTTGCATTCAAGTTATGACTGAAAATATCTTTGATCAACTAAATTATACCAGTTCATGTTTCTTTATCATAACCTGTGTCAGTTATCTTTGAAACTGTACATCTTCAATTAATTATTTTTAACTCATATACAGCATTTTACATTTACTTCTCTAAACTTTTTCTTACATTTGCAGGTAGTATTTCTATATTGACTGTCAAAGTGCAGAATATTTTGAATCATTATTTTTAGAAACCAATATTTGATCAAATCCCTGTCCTAAGTATTGTGCTATTTTCTATATTTTCCAACACCTTATTCATAATATAGACACAACAGTTTTAGAGTATACACCATGAAGGTGCCCTATCTTTTCTTAATAGTTACAGGTTTGGCAAATGACCTACTACATAATATTTTAAGTGTAGCTGTAAAACCAATTAAAATTCTACCTATAATATTTTCTAGTCCACAATTTTACATTTAAGCCACGAGTAAATAATGAAATATCTTTCCAAATATATTCATGAAATGTGTATATGTAAGCCCACACAACTATCCAAAAATTACATTGAAAAAAAGAAACACAATTGATTTAAGTGACTCCTTTGTTTTTCATATTTTCTTCTTGTATATTATTTATTTAGTTATTTATACTTTTTTTTGAGATGGGGTATCATGTTGCCTAGGCTGAACTGCAGTGGTGTGATCATGGCTCATCCCATCTGGGACCTCCTTGGTTCAAGCAGTCTTCCCACCTCAGCCTCCTGAGTAGCTAGGGCTACAGGCCCGCATCATCATGCCCGACTAAAATTTTTTGATTATTTGTAGAGATGAAGTCTGGGCTTTAACTCCTCCCGCCTTGGTTTCTTAAAGTGCTGGGATTACAAGTATGAACCTCTATGCCTGGCCTCTTCGTCTCTTCATATGTGTGTGTGTGTGTGTGTGTGTGTGTGTGTATACACACATTTTTTTTTTATTATTATTATTCTTGTCTTTCTTTCTTTCTTCTTCTTTTTTTTTTTTTTTTTTTTTTTTTTGAGATGGAGTCTCGCTCTGTCACCAGGCTGGAGTGCAGTGGCGTGATCTCGGCTCACTGCAATCTCCACCTCCGGGAGTTGAAGCGATTCCCTTGCCTCAGCCTCCCAAGTAGCTGGGAATACAGGCACGCACCATCACACACAATTTTTTGTATTTTAGTAGAGACAGGGTTTCACCATGTTGGCCAGGATGGTCTCGATCTCTTGACTTTGTGATCCGCCCGCCTCCGCCTCCCAAAGTGCTAGGATTACAGTCAAGAGCCACTGCACCGGGCCTTCTTGTATATTTTTTAAATGCTCACATAAACAAACAATTTCAAAATATGTGCTAACTCGTTTTGCGAGACCCAAATTCGGTGTTTTTGTTAACATTGCTGATTAGTGCTACTAAATTTGCTAATCCAACCATCCAATAATGTAAATATTTTCTACATATTTTCATTAAATTACATTAAAATAGCATGGTCAGTAACTTGTACATCATCTCTCGTATCTAATTGTGCACTTCCAAAACAGAAGGATTTTCTTTTTTTTGGTTCATCATTATGATTTTGCTCTTAATATGGCAACTGGAATGTATTGTGCACTCAGTGTATGTTTAAATATGTGCTTTTTGTAAGACAAAAGTTCTAGGACTTTTTAAAAAGTAACAGAACTGGGTTTGTGGTTGTGAAACTCACATTTTTTTACTATCACTTAGCCTAATGTTTTCTAACATTTTCCTTTTTCTATATTTATTGATGTTTACCAGCCGTGTTTTGAAATTATTTCTACTAACTGTTCAAAACCAAGACGTACAATACAAGTAGAATTTAAAAAATTAATATTTCATTGGATTATTTGTAGGAAAGAGGCCATTAGAGATTTAATATAAATCGTTAAGATTTCTTCAGGTAATTAAAAATAAACAATAAAAAATGTAGTGATCAGAATCCTCAGTTAATGACTTCCTCTATGAGTCCACTGAGGCCATGCGTGATTTTTATTTTAGTCATGTTAACTTTACTTTGTTATCCTCTTCATCTCCAGTATAGTTTCTTTATTACTCCTATTTTTGGATATTAGATGCTAATCTTCTTTTTAAAAAAATTCCTGAACATTTAACTTTGAAGCTGATACTTGTTTATATTATTTATTCTCTTTTTCCAGTCCAGGCCATTCCTTTTGTTGTAGAAGAAAAGCCATTTGGATGTAAGGATGTCTTTTACTTTGTATGACTTCTTTGTATTTATTTCAACTATTCCAAATAGGACACTATCATTTCCTTGTTCTTCTTGCTTTTAACAAGGCAAATAAAACTTATTGACATTAATGGAAGTTGAGGGTAAGCCCTATACATTCTTGGCTTTATTGTTTCTTACATCATTTCTAAACTTTTATTTAAAGGTATTAAAACAGTAGACCCTGTTTACGTAGAAAGCATAATTCGCTGTCACCCTGTATGGTGGTCTAGTGATCTTTTCTGTCCTGTCACTTTGAACCTATAAATGTATGTCAGCATGCTTTGTTTACCAAAAAGAATTTCTTGTGAGTACAAGTGGTTTATTTTTATTGCTTTGTCTGTTTCATATGATTGTCCAACGCTTATACTATCTGCAAGTTTACTTTATAAGGAATATGTTATGCATGCTTTTTATATGAGGGCATTTTGAGAAATAATCTCCCTAGTCTCTTAACAAATGTTTCCTTCAGTAATAAAAGTATTCAGTGCTTAAAAGGATAACATAATTGTATAATTAGTTGAAAATAGTGTTTATTAGTAACTCTAATATCCTTTAGATTTAAGCACATTTTTACCATTTTTCACTACAGCCAGAAAATGACAGCTGTAGTTTTTATAATAGTTTTCAAATTAGTGAATTGTGGATAAACTATTATTTTCATACAAAAGACAGAAAATTTTAGAAGATAAAACATTTGCTATTGCTTTGCATAAAATATGTCCCGGGCTGTTTTAAGAGGTTCATCTTAATTGCACTGCTTCATCTCCACAGTGTAGGTAAATGTTTGTTTTGTGTTAATTAAGAAGTCATTTAAACATCTGCCTTTCTTTTATGGACTGCCTTAAGAGTGTAAAATGTGTTTTTCTCATGAGAGCACTTTATGTTCCCAAGTGGCAATTTTAAAATAAAGTGTCTCTTTTTCAGATATAAAGTCTAATGTGCAAAGGTTTTGCCATCTGTTCTATGTAGTTACACTTGTGAGCTAGTTGTTTGATTAGAAGCAACAAATGCATAGAAAATGCATCTTCACTCAAAATAAAGAAAACTAAAAATACTGCCAGTTTTTAAGACTTTTATTACAAATATTTAAATTTTATTCAGGATCAGTTGAGTCTTTTAAGGCAGAAAATTCATCATCAAATTGAATCTTATATCATTTAGAAAAAAATAATTATCTCAGTTTTTCAAAGCACAAAGAGCTCCTTGTTTCAATACAGGACAAATAATTAAATCGATGCTGCTTACCAAGTCTATCCAATAAGGTTATGAAACCAAAAATAGTTTATCTCATAGTTTAAGATGCCTCAAAAAGTAAGTTATATCTATTGATATATAATCCAACTCCTTTGTCAGAAATAGTTTCTAAAAACACAGGGAAACATCAATCTAAAAATGACATGTGAACAATGATATTGTAAAAACTCGTCAATTATTTTACAAGTTTAAGTATTTGTACAGATGTTAATTTACAACATAAATAAGAAAATACAGACAACTGGCTGGGCACGGTGGCTCACGCCTGTTATCCCAGCACTTTGGAAGGCCGAGGCAGGAAGATCACTTAAGGTTAGGCGTTCCAGACTAGCCTGCCCGATATGGTGAAACTCCGTCTCTACTAAAACCACAAAACAACATTTTGTGTATGTTATATAGTCATTAATTGTGAGGGAAATGCCTAATTCAGACACTTTGTTCTTATCAAGACCAGAATATCTGCTCCAGAATGTATATTAATTCTAGAATCTCTTCACTTGTGATTATTCTGAAGATACAGCTTATCCCAGAATTGTCTGTATCGTTACTGGGGATTCATTCGTGTTTGAGACATGGCTACTATAAAAATGTACAATGATATAAATGATTCCCATGCCCAGAGACATTCAATATAAACTATTTTCTTTACTTCATGAGAGTTTTGCTTTGGGGCAGGGTGAAGCAGATAAGCAGATTTATCTACCTAAAATCTCATATAATCAGATATTGTTGAGACAGAAGTCAGTCATGCTTAAAAATCTTTGGACCTGATGATTTTTGTATTAATTCTGAAGGTTTTTTTTTTTTTTTTTTTTTTTTTTGAGACAGAGTGTTGCTGTTGTCACCCAGGCTGGAGTGCAAGGGCATGATCTTGGCTCACTACAACCTCCACCTCCGGGGTTGAAGGGATTCTCCTGCCTCAGCCTCTCCAGTAGCTGGGATTACAGGCACGCGCCACTACGCCCAGCTAATTTTGTATTTTTAATAGAGACGGGGTTTCTCCATGTTGGTCAGGCTGGTCTCGAACTCCCAACCTCAGGTGATCCGCCCGCCTCGGCCTCCCAAAGTGCTGTGATTACAAGCATGAGCTACCGCGCCTGGCCAATTCTGAAGCTCTTAACTAGATGCTCCCAGAATTTTTAATTCTGTTAAGGCTGTATTGATTATAATCATTCAATTGGGGCCACTAGAAGTGGTAAGAACACATGGTAACTGTTAAATTCACAACAATATTTCTGGTGCCTATTATGTACACAGCCCTAAAGCAAACATGTTAAGTAACTACACAGTAATATGAGATATTTTTGCTAACCTGTACATAACGGTTCTTTTTTTTTTTAAATTTATTTATTATTATTATACTTTAAGTTGTAGGGTACATGTGCATAACGTGCAGGTTTGTTACATATGTATACTTGTGCCATGTTGGTGTGCTGCACCCATCAACTCATCATTTACATCAGGTATAACAGTTCTAATGGAAACAATGACAATATTAAATCTTACATATACAGCATGCATGTTAAATGTATAAATAGTCCAGACAGTAAATGCTAAGTCATATTATGATCTTCATAATCCAGAATATCTTTATGGAGATGTGGAATAACTTTTGAACTGAGCTTTCAAAGTGGAATAATATTCAGCTAAAATTGGAAGAAAGATCGAGTAAGAAGAACGAAAGTGACCCCCTACCCAGAAATAGAAGGATAAAACAGATGAACAAGACAAAAATATATTAAAATAATATTAAAGAACCCAGACTAGTTAAATAAAAAGTTTCATCTAAATCATAGGAGATGAATTAAAAATGCAGGCTGGAAGAGTATCTTAAATAATATTATTGTGATGATTTTTTCATTTAAAATCCTTTGCAAGTCTTTGAACAGTTGAAGGGAAGGATTCAAATTGTATTTTATGGAGATTAATCATGAGATTATGCCTTTTCTGTCCCCATGCATGATACATATGTATATATACATATATATATATAATTTATTTTTGAAATCGACATATGTTCATTATTTGAAAGGGAATATAATCAAACCCATTAGGACTTTATTACAATATGCTTTTTGGGTGGAGATAGAAATGAAAACATATGATCAAATGTGAAGGAAAGTGCCAAGCTTTGAGACTTAATAAATGTGTAAAGAAGAGAGAGGGAGGTTTCAAGACACATGGCATTTATTGAACACAGTGTGAGGAATCAACTTACCTGAATCTAAGCATAGGTCCCTCACTTCTACATAGTATTTCTGCTTCATATAAGATTGGTTATACTACCATATGTACTGACCACTTGACACAGTTTTCCCAAAAGGAAAAATTATATGTCCATATCTGTATCTAGGCCTACATGTGTATCCCTTTTATAATTTGGTGAAGTTTATACAAAAATGCCATAATTAATTAATATAATATTAACAATGACATAGTTTGGATATTTGTCCCTGCCCAAATCTCATGTTGAATTATAATCCCCAATATTGGAGGAGGGGCCTGTTGGGAGGTGTTTGGAGCATGGGAGTGGATACCTCACAGTTTGGTGCTGTTCTTGGGATAGTGAGTAAGTACTCATGAGTACTTGTGAGATCTGGTTGTTTAAAAGTGTGTGGCACCTCCCCACTATTCTCTCTCGATGCTGCTCCATCCATGTGATGTGGCAGCTCCCAACACTTGACCTGCCTGCTTCTCCTTCACTTTCTCCCATGTTTATAAGCTCTCTGAGGCCTCCCCAGAAGGCAAGCATATGCCAGTGCCATGTTTATACTGCCTGCAGAACCATAAGCCAATTAAATCTCTTTTCTTTATAACTTACCCAGTTTCAGGTATTTCTTTGTAGCAATATAAGAATTGCCTAACACAAATAATGATGATAATAATAATATGGTTAAATGTTAAGCCTTTTGGGATATCAACTCAATACAGATCCAATCAAAACAGATATCAATCTATTGCCCAAGCCAAAGTGCAGTGGCCTTATGATAGCTCACTGCAGCCTCAAACACCTTAGGCCCAAACAGTGCTCTGCTTAAGCCTCTCAAGTAGCTGGGACTAGAGGCACTTACCACCACACCTGGCTAATTTTTTCGTTTTTACTTTTTTGTAAAAGCAAAGTTTTGCTATGTTTCTCAGGCCGGTATTGAACTCCTGGTCTCAATTGATCCTCCCGCCTTGGCGTTCCAAAGTGTTGGGATTATAGGCTTGAGCCACTATGCCATGGTTTTACGTTGTGTTATCAACAATTTTTTAACAAGACTACTTTTACTCGTTGAATTTCCCTGACATCTTTGCTTAAAATTGATTGAACTTGTACCTCTGGGGTTTATTTCTGAACGCTCCACTGTGTTCCATTGATGTATATGCCTATTCTTACACCAGTACCACCCCATACTAATTCCCACAGTCTTAAAAAGTTATGATATTGGTAAGTGTATGTCCTTCAACATTGTTCTTTTACAAAATCATTGCAGCTATTCTAGGTTTTTCATATTCATCAATCTTAGGACCAGTTTGTCAAATTCTACAGAGAATTAAAATTAAAGCCTGCTGTGATTTTAATGGTGATTTTATTGAATCTATAAATTAACTTGCAGAGAATTTTTGTCTTAAAAATATTGGCCAGATGTGGTGGCTCACCTCTGTAATCCCAGTACTTTAGGATTTGGGAGGCCAAGGAGGGTAGATCACCTGAGGTCAGGAGCTCAAGACCAGCCTGGCCAACATAGTGAAATCCTGTCTCTACTAAAAATACAAAAATTAGTCGGGCATGGTGGTGGATGCCTGTAATCTCAGGTACTCGAGAGGCTGAGGCGGGAGAATCACTTTAACCTGGGAGGCGGAGGTTGCAGTGAGCCGAGATTGCGCCACCGCACTCCAGCCTGTGCAACAGAGCAACTCAGTCTCAAAAAAAAGTGAGAAACTTGGAATGTCTCACCAGTTATTCAAATATTCAATAATTTTGTCAGCAATATTATGTAGTTTTCAAGTTTAAAGCCTTTCACCTCTTAGATAAGTTTATTTTTAAGTAGACTTAATCCTCATTATTTGCAGTTTTTGTATTTGTGAATTTACCTACTTGGTAAAATTCATTTTTAACTTTCAGATAAATACTCATGGTACTTTTGAGACAATTTGAGGACATGTGCAAAGTGGCAAAAAACTTTTAATCAGCCGACATGTATACATTCAGCTGAAGTTAAACAGAGTTATGCTCTGTCTTCCTGTTTCAGTTTTCACACAGAGATGGCCAGAGCATAGATAGGGTCGGGGCAGTCCAGTGCAGTGCAAGAAGCGCCAGCTCTGGTGACAGGTGTATAAGGCTTGAATCCCAGCATTGGCATCGGTAAGTGGGGTGGTTTCAGGCAAGTCACTTAATAATCATGAGTTTTCTTTTCTCATTTGTAAAATAAAGCAAATAGAATCTACTAGGATAAGATGTTTTTAAAATTTAAAATTATAGCATGTTATATATATGATGTATATAGATATAGATTATAGATCTGTATGTGTTTGTGTTTTTCTCCTAAGAACAAGAATAAATGTTCACTAATTCAGTGATCAAGGGGATTGTATAGAAATAATGAGAATTGACTATATATTTTTCGTAATGCTCTTATGAATAGAAATGTTACAAAAGTTTTTATTTTTTTTAATTTAGAGAAATATACTTATTTATGCATTTTGACCTTGTATCAAGTGGTCTTGCTAAAGTCACTAAACAATTCTAATAATGTGTGTATTTGTGTGTATTTTTTAGGACTGTCTATATAATGAATTGCATCATTTGCTAATATAGGCTTACTTATTCCTTTATAATGTGTATATATTTTTTATAGATGCATAAGTATATGAGTGTATATATATTTAAATTTATTTATATTACCTATTGCACTGCCTGAAAACTAACAGATATGTTGCCTTCCTCCAATTTTTGAAAGAAAACGTTTGGTCTTTCTCCCTAAATACAGATTTTTCAGAAATGTCATTTATTAAGTTAAGAAATCTCCCTTTTACTGTTAGTTCATTTGAAGTTCACAGGTGTTGGATTTTGTCACATATTTTCTCTGGGTCTACTGTGATGATCCTGTTGTTTCTGTGCTTTATCCTATTCATATGGTTTGTTGTCTTTTTTCTTTTTCACTATATTTTCAAAAATTAAATTCAGGGGGTACATGTAAAGATTTGTTATCTGGACATATTGCATAATTCTGGCGTTTGGGCTTCTATCACACAAATAGTCAACATAATTTCCAATAGGTAAATTTTCCACTTTTGCCTTCCTTTCTCCCTCCTCGCCTTTTGGGGTCCTGGACTCTATTGTTTCCATCTTTTTGTATCTGTGTACCCATTGTTGATCTCCCACTTATAAATGAGAACATGTGGTATTTGGTTTTCTGTTTCTGTGTTAATTCTCTTAGGAGAATGACCTCCAGCTGCACCCATGTTACTGCAAAGGACATGATTTCATTCTTTTTTATGGTTGTGTAGTATTTCATGGTATATATACATATATATATATATTTTTTCTTCATCCAATTAACTGTTGGTGGACCCTTAGGTTGATTCCATGACTTTGCTATTGTGAATATTGCTGTGATAAACAGAACAATGTAGATGGCTATTTAGAAAAACAATTTATTTTCCTTTGGGTAGATATCCAGTAGTGGGATTGCTGGCTTGAATGGTGGTTTTATTTTTAGGCCTTTGAGAAATCTTCATACTGCTTTCCACAGAGGTTGAACTCATTTACATTCCCACCAACAATAGATAAACATTCCCTTTTCTCTACATCTTCACGAACATTTATTATTTTTTGACTTTTTAATAATAGTTATTCTGACTGGTATGAGATAGTATCTCTTCATGACTTTAATTTGCATTTTTCTGATGATTAGTGATGTTCAGTATGTTTTTATATATTTGTTGGCCACTTGTATGTTTTCTTTTGTGAAGTGTCTTTTCATATCCTTTGTCCACTTTTTAATGGGGTTATTTGTATTTTCTTGTTGATTTGTTTGAATTTCTTATAAATCCTGGATATTAGTTCTTTGTCAGATGCATAGTTTTCACATATTTTCTCCCATTCTGTAGGCTCTCTGTGTATTCTGTAGATAGTTCATTTGCTGTATAATTAAGCCCCAACTGTCAATTTTTGTTTTTGTTGCGTTTACTTTTGAGATCTTAATCATAAATCCTTTGCTTATGCTAATGTCCGGAAGAGATTTTCCAAGGTTTTCTTCTATGATTTTTATAGTTTGAGGTATTACATTTAAGTCTTTAATCCATCTTGGTTAATTTTTTTATGTGATGAGAGGTAGGGGTCCAGTTTCATGTGTGTATGGCTAGTCAGTTTTCCCAGTATTATTTATTGAATAGGGCATCTTTTACCCATTGTTTATTTTTGTCAACATTGTCAAAGATCAGTAAAACAACCTCAAATGCTTGGGATCAGTTCTACTTGATAATGCTGTATAATCTTGTTATTTTTTAATAATTTGCTGTTGACATACTTTGCTTGTTAAGGCAAAAATGCCTTAATATTTCCCTCAACTTGACATAACTTAAGGTCAACTTTTTTTTTTTTTTTTTTTCTGTCTCAAGGCCTCTAATCTCCCTTTTCTTACAGCATTTGCTTTAGAAAACTTGTAATTGTAAATTATTCCCAGCCGCTTTGAGATGTAGATCTGTTCTAAGGGTCTTTAGCAGATTTACAACTCAGGTTTCACTTTCTGGAGGACATGGGAACCATCCCTTTCAAAGGTAATTATCAAGGAAGGTGTTGGCCTTATCTGCCAGCCTCTGTAGAATAGGAGTCTGACCTAGGTTGGCACTTTTCTCTAAACTGAAAAACTACCTTTAGTTATAAAGATGGTAGGCCTTCTTGTTTTCTAATTGTCCTTACACAAAAAAAGTAAACTTTCTCATATTTTAATTTTTCTAGATATTTCACATTTTTTTGCTTTATTTTTGCTGTCTTTTGTGCTAAATAAATACTTTTCATGTATCATTTAATTCTTAATTTTTTGAATATTTTTGAATTTATTTTCTTAGTGGTTGTTCTACAGTTTATATGCAAATTAATAAACTACAATCAATCTACTTTAGATTTGTACTAATTTTATTTTGGTACAATACGGAAATTTGCTTGAATACAGCTCTGCTTTCTGCTCCTTCCTTTTTGCTATTTTTGCCATATACGTATATGGTATAAATCCAGAATTGTTATTTTTTATATTTCTGTGCACTTAACTTATCTCTCCTGTCATTTCATTTAAAGCTGAAAATTTTTTTCTTAGTATTTTTGAAAGGTAAGTTGTCTAGCAATGCATTCTCTCAAGTTTTGTTTATCCAGGACATTTTTCACACTTCTTTTTTGAAGTATAGTTTTGCTAGATATAGAATTCCTGGTTAACAGTGTCTCTTCCTACAATTTGAATATGCCATCCCATTGCCCTCTGGTCTGCATCATTATGAGCAGTCAGCCTTTACGTGTGTTACTGTTCCCCTCTAAATAGCTATTTAATTTTCTCTTTCATCTTTCAAGATTTTTCCTTTGCTTTGGTGTTCAACAGTTTGACTAGGATGAGTCTAGGTGTGATTTATGTATTTATCCAACTTAAATCTGTAGATTAAGAACTTTTAGCACATTTGAAAAGCTTGTATTTTCTAAATGTATTTCACCACATTGCTATTGCTTCTCTTGATTCTCAGACTACCATTAAATGTGTGTTTGTGTGTGTGTATAATATTGTATAATGGATCTCCAGTATTTGTTTATTTTTTCAATCTTTTTTTCTTCTCAGATTGCTTTTTACTTGATCTATATTAAAATTCACTGATTTTTTTTCCTGCTGCTATCTCAAATATGTTGTTGAAATTCTCTAATGATTTGTTCACAATAATTATCATACTTTTCATCTGCAGATTTTTTTTTTCAGTTTCTATCTCTTTGCTTATAAAATACTACTGCTACATTTACATTTATCAAAATCTTTCAAGCTGCATACTTCAAGGAGCCTCTTTAGTGAGGCAATTTGTAACCTGAATTATATATCATTTATTACTTCGTTAAATCTCCTACTAACCACTTGGATAATTTTGTGGTTTTTGTTGATTTTTTTGTATGATGTTTTTGTTGACATATTTTTCAAACTATGTAACATCCCTGAAGGTCAGAACAGTATTTTTCTGAGATTTTTAACCTTTGCATCCCCTAGTATATTGTTTTACACACCGTAAGTGCTCAGCAAAAATGTTAATATAATCAAGCTGAATATAATTGAATTATGGCTATTGCCCAAACTTTTGCTAATATTACAGTTATCCGGATAGTCCTAAACCTTTTTAGCAACATTAAACTTTTAGCAGTGTTAAGCATTGGAAAGAATCTTACCTGTAGGTTACATTAACCATTGCATTATTTAGGATGCTTTTCCCTGAGGTAACGTAACTCCTGACTCAGGGTCATCACAGTAAACAATCCAGAAACATCCTTCATAATCGAGTCCATGCAACTAGCACCCACTGGAGTTCTATAAAATACCACCTGTGCAACCATATGCAGAAGGACTTGATCCTAAACAAGAATTAAATGTACTATTCATTTAACTGGAAGTACAAAAGTAGAACAAATGCAAACTTGACTTAATTCCCATGGTTATGCCTCCACTCTTTGGTCTGCCTATGCTACATCCTTCTTTCCATATATTATTTTCAGCCTCTGGTTAACATCTCCCATCATTAAAAAAGTTTATAACTGTTTCAAGATTTGTAATCATATACCAGGATATCCTGAGATATCTGAAGATAAAGAGAATTTTTATTTTTTTGTGGTCCCTTACTCTTAAAAGATTTTTAAAAAATAAACTTATTTCATGGAAACCCTGGCAAATACACTTTTAAAAACTGGTATGGATTGTGTCATATGTCTATTTCTGTGGTCGAAAAAATGCCATTAGGTAATTGGTGTAATTAGAGTTCCTGAATTTTATACTTTCACCAGGGATTAAGTTTACTTGTAGACCAGTCATAACTAAGCTTGGAGCTGGGAGTAGGAGCAAGCTGGAGGGGGAGTCTATGTTGAATGAATAAGAGATAACAATAAACAGATTATTTTAGAGAAAGTGTGAAAGTGGTTAAGCAACCAAATATATAAATTACATCTGGATATTTAAAATGTCAAAAACCCATACTTCACATGCTAAAATTGTTATTAATATAATGAATAATGTCTTAGTATCCTGAATCTGTTCAATCATCTTCATTCCCTTTTCACTCCTGGCTAAAATTAAGAATAACCTGATATATATACTGAACCGAACCTTGTGTACCTTCTATAATTAAATTGCAAATCGTTTTGGGTAAAAAGTAAAGTGAACATTCTAACTAATTATATTTCATAGGCATGTAGTGCAAGCATTAAGGTTTAACTCTGTTCAACTTACCACTTATTTTACACTTGTTAGCATTAAAAGCGTTTCATACTTTTAATTAGCTCTTTCTTCTTCCATTCTTGACAAGTAGAATATCATCAGCTTAACAGAGGAAGATATTCATCCACCCGAAAATTTAATGAACTGATCAAGGACACAGAGTAGGACTGACAAAAATTTAGTGTCCATACTAGCAGTGTTAAAATTGCCCTACCAAATCGAACATGTTATGCTCGATTTGGAATGTGGGGTCACATTAAAGACTGATTGCTCAGCAATAAATCTAGCCAATGGGGAAGTAATATTAATAAGCCATTAAAATGACTAAACTTATAAAACTGACCATGCACAGTCTAAGACTTTTTTAATGTAAGGGGACAGTCATTATCAAGACACGGCATAATAAAAAATAAAATAACATACATAGATATTTCCCCAGTTGATGGTCAAATGGAGAAAGGTTCCTATAATTGTTTATGCCAATTCCTCATATGCATCTCTTAAATCAATTCTTAATGGTCAAATATGCAAATAACATTTTAAAGTGCTTTTTGGAATTTGTAGTATAGGATGTTTTTCCAAGACAAAGGGTGTTTAATTATAGCGTGCACTCATTTTAACTTAACCTCCTGAGGAAATGATTGCATCTTCTGCACAAAAGGATGCTAACAGTTAGAAAATAGAAAACTGGGAGATTCTGGCTGTGTGACCTGAGAGATTAAAGTTAATTTCTTTCTTCAGTGATTTGTATCATTAACTTTGAAAATGATATCTTATCCTTTTTCTTTATACCTAAACAAAGTTTATGGAGCTCTATGTTAAAACCTAATATCTTAGAGTCTGAAGGGCATATATTGAAATTACATCTCATTTCCTAAAGGTTAACTCAAATCTACCAAGGAAGCTGACTATAACAAGAGCATCTGACAGATAGTCCAACTCAGCCGCATAGAGACTTCTTCAACTCATGTCATGCCCAGAGTTAGCCTTTCAGTTCTAAGGCTATAGTTGTTTTTCCCATTTCCTTATTCATCGTGCTCCCTGACTTCAAGTTCAATGCCAGGATTGTGGAATCAGGTTATCTGAATAAAACATAAAAAGTATTATTAGGTACAGAGGCAAATATAGGTCATACTTGAGAACAAATAATAATGTATTGAATCATCTACGAAAAGCTAAGAGGAATTCTGTTATCAAGGAAATATTTGTTTTCTTTGACTTAAACGCTGTTTATTATTGGGAGAACCCACTCCTGATGTTTAACGTGGGTTCTTTTCTATTTCCTAGGTGTTTCAGCTGGGTTGAGAAATGAAGGGAAAGAGCGCCAGAGAGAGAAATTTAAAGCTGGATGTCCGGAGGAGACATCACATGTTGGCAGGATCCGTGATGTTCCACGAGCCTTAAAAACCAGCAAGTTTTTATGAGCAATTTTCAAAAGGGGAGGGAGTGCACGAATAGGGTGTGGGTCACAGAGTTCACATACTTCACAAGGTAATAAAATATCACAAGGCAAATGGAGGCAGGGCGAGATAACAGGATCGCCTGATTAGGTGAAATTAAAATTGCTAATGAAGTTTCGGGCACGCATTGTCATTGATAACATCTTATTAGGAAACAGGGTTTGAGAGCAGACAACCTGTCTGACCAAAATTTGTTAGGCCGGAGCGCTACAGGAGACCGGGGCTTATTTCATCCCTTGGGCTTCCACCATAAAAGACAGCATGTCTTAAAGGGGCCATCTGTAAGCCTACCTTCAGGGCGCATTCTCTTTCTCAGGGATGTTCCTTGCTGAGAAAAAGAATTCAGCAATATTTCTCCTATTTGCTTATGAAAGAGGAGAAATATAGCTCTGTTCCGTCTGGCTCACCGGCAGCCAGTTCAAAGTTACCTCTCTTGTTCCCTGAACATCGCTGTTATCCTGTTCTTTTTTTTTAAGATGCCCAGATTTCATATTGTTCAAACACACATGCTCTACTAACAATTTGTGCAGCTGATGCAATCACAGGGTCCTGAAGTGACATTCATCCTCCTCAGTTTACAAAGAAGATGACGGAATTAAGAGATTAAAGTAAAGACAGGCGTAGGAAATCACAAGGATATTCACTGGGGAAGTGATAAGTGTCCATGAAATCTTCGCAATTTATGTTCAGAGATTACGGTAAAGACAGGCGTAAGAAATTATAAAAGTATTAATTTTGGGAACTAATAAATGTCCATGAAATCTTCACAATTTATGTTCTTCTGCCGCGGCTTCAGCCAGTCCCTCCGTTCAGAGTCCCTGACTTCCCGCAACAGTTTATAGTCCTAATATTCCATGGTTTCTTTGAAGCTAATATTTTGTTTTTAATTATGAAAATCAGTTAGGAATATTGAGGTACACATATAAAAATGGTATTAGTATAAACATGCAATTTACAAAATAAGAAATCAATGATGCTAATAAGCATAAGCTGTACTCAAAATTATTAGTACTCACACAAAAAAAAATTAAAAGCACAATAAGCTATTATTTATATCTCTTTGTCTAAAAGTATCAGAAACCTGGATATTGTCTTATGCTACCAGTGATGTTGGTATATAGAAATTCTGACACATTACTGAAGACAGTATAGACTAGTACAGCCATTGTGAAGAGTAACTTGCAAAGTCATTTAAATGTGCGTATAATTTATGATTAGGGTAAACATATAACTTTGAGATTGAAAGAGGAAGCTATTTATATTTACTCTGAGACAATAAATTTATTTCAAGCCTGTTTCAAGCAAGATAACTGCATGTGTCAACTTATTTATGATAGTAATTTTGTTCTTAGGAACATATTCCAAAGAATTTTACTCAAAGATCTATAGATGTAGGCACGTAAGAATCATTATGGAAGAGAAGAAAAATTAATGTTTATGTTAATACTCAAACACTAACCAAAGTAAAATTAACTAATTAATTGATATTGATACTCCCAATTACAGCAATACAATAGTATAACTTTTTATTAGTTATTTGATTATCATGGGATTTAATATTTTAATAAATTATGCAGTTGTTATTACTAATTTCTTCTTGTTAATTTTCTCTTTTTCCACTTGATATTTTGGTGCTTTATTTTATACCTCTATGAATTCATTGTGGTTTCCAATTCAGTAGTGAATTTTCCCTTTTTACTTTAGTTATAATATTGGACCCTTTGTATTAATTCTTCTAAATAAAGTTGATAAAATTCTTTTAACTTTTTTTGATATTTTTGTGAAATTGCAATAAGCCTAAAACAAATTTATGAAAATTTATATCACATATATTATTCAGTTTCCCATTAAAATACGATTCCTTTATTAAAGTCTTATGTTATCACATTCCTCAATACTGATTTGTTATTCATTTTGTATAACTGCAATATATAACTTACAAATATTGCTTTAAATTTTGTTCTAAATTGACACACAATGCTAAATATTTATGAGGTACAGTGTGATGTACGTGTATGCATTATGTGTATGCATTATGTAAAAATCAAGTCAGAGTATTTAGCATATCCATCACTTCATATATTTATTCTTTCTTTGTGGTGAGAATATTCAAAATCATTTCCTGTAGATACTCTAAATTACACGATATTAGAAAAATACATATAACATGATACTGTTATAATCAGGTTTTAAAATATTATTTATCCTCAGGTATACACATATGCATTACACAAGCATAAGTAAGCACATGGAATGATAACCACTAACATGAGAATGCTTTATGTTTGTTTTCCTGATGCTGCTAAAAGGAAATGAAACTAGGATGTGGTGTACTAGAATAATTGGACTGCATTTGCAGTATTTTACTTTATAAGAATTATGGTTGGCATATCTGGTGTGGTAAACAGATTATTTGGGAGTGTTTTTTCCAAATAATTGGTTTTTTTTGTCTAGACTATTTCTTAGTCTAGACAAAAAAATTTTTGTTTGTCTAGACTATTTCTTAATTTTAAACAAAGTATTTCCTAATTTTAAACAAAATTTTTATAGCATGTAGAGATCCAGTGGAGATACAGGTCAAGAATAGTTTGAAGACCAAAGGATTTGTTTCTAGAATATATAAAGTACACCAACAAATTAATAATAAAAACACAAACAAGACTAACAACGCAGTAAAATGAGCAGAAGACATGAAGGATTATACACTTAAGGGATATATGAATGATCACTAAAGACATGAAAAAGGTGCTTGACATCATTAATTAACAGGAAAAATGAAAGGGAAAAGCCACAACTAGATACCATTTCACATCTATCAAAACGGTTATAATGTAATAGCTTGACAATACCCAGAGTTAGTGAGGATATGGAGGCATAGAAATTATCATATACTGCTGGGTGGAATGTAAAATGGTACAGCCATTTTGGAAAATTCTTTGTCAGTTTCTTATAGTGTTAAGCAGACATAACTTAGCAATTCCACAATGTCCAAGAGACATGAGGGCATATATACACACAGTACCTAAAGGAATATTTAGAGCAGTTTTATTTTTTCAATGGGAAAGAAACAACTCAAATTTCCATCCATAGGATAATAAACAAATTGTGGTATATAAACACAATGGAATCCTATACTGCAATGGCAAGGAAAGAACTACTGGCCACAAACACAGGAATATACCCTGTATGAAGTGTACATAATTCACATGAAGTTCAAGAACAGAGAAAACTAATATACGGAAATTGAAATTAGAATAGTGGTAGGCTTCTGACAAGGGGTTAAGATTAGGTTAGATGGACTGATGGGTGAATTGCATGAGGAAATTTTTCATGTGATAGAAATGTGATAGTATTATGGCCAAAACTCATTGAATTTTACATGAAAATTATAACATTAATAAATAAAAATAACTTTGTGTCACTGTCTCAATATAAAGTTGAGTAACGTTGAAAGAAAATTTTGTAGTTTGCTCTATTATCAGTTTAGGAGGAAGATCCAATTTTTTAGGGCTCTTATATGTGGTCTGTTAAAACATTTTTGCCGTCTCCTTGGGTGTATATAGGGACAGGACACATTTTACTCAAAGAAGCACAACAGAAGCTAGGCTAATGAATCTTGAAATGTGTCTGTCAAATGATAAAAAGAAATGTGTGTGCATGATCTGTGAAATACAGAAATGTTTTGTGCCATGATTTATGGTAGTACTGCATAAAATTCTAAAATCTTAGGGCTTCGTATTTATACAACATTAAGCCCCATTATACCTGCCTTCTAGCACAACAGGGCTGATTATTCTTTATTGTAATTCATTTTCTTTTCTCAGTGTATAACTCTATTATCAATCACACATGATTTATCTGCTTCTTGATTCAAATCACTGTGGTATACCTGGTTCAGGTGACACCGTATAGATTTTAGAATGGAAATGCATCACTCACTGTGAAGCAGAATTAAAGGATAGAAGAAAAAATGAAATTATTTGGAAGAAAAGGAGTGAAGATGGATAAAAAGTCGTCTATCCAATTTTTAAAGATATCTTTTGGTCTGTGTAAATCAGGAGAAAAATTAAATACTTATTATTTCCAGTTGTGCATCTACCTTTAAATCCATTTTGGAAACAAAATGGCCACACCAAATATTTAAGAAGCCCTCTCCTCATGTGATCACCTATTTACTGTATGAATTATAATGAACATGCTGTTCCATTAGCATGTCTGTAGTTGAAGCAGGTTAGAAAGAGAAAATATCTGTTCAGTCCTCAGTCTTTGGCTATGGCCTATATATGATCTATGGCAAAAAAACAAAGAAACAAATGAACAACAACAACAAAAAGCACAGTCAGAAGCAAGGGCTAATTCCTCTAAAAGCAGCCTCTATAGGGAATTCATGCTGAGAGAGAAGCAAACAATGTCTATGCCGTATATAGAAGTGGAATTCTAATCACAATCCAGGAATAACCACTCTGAGAAGGCAAACCACAGCTTTTACAGAAAGTATCCCCAAATGATCAGGACTTGGGCAATGGATGTTAGTTATCCTAATTTTTATCCCCTCCATCCCTGCTTCCAGCTCAAGATCATCTAGGGTAAGCAAATGTGCTTCCTAAACCAATCACGTAGAATGCTGGTTATCTCAGCTCCAGCTTTCACATAACAACAACCTCCAAGGTATACCTAAAGCATTCCCTTTTGTGCCCTCTGCTATAAAGCATTCCCACTTCCTTGTTTGCCTTTGACTATCTGCCTAATGCAAGCGATGGTGGCTGATTTCCTTGCTATAGCAAAACGTAAATAAGTAGGTGCTATGGTTTGAACATGTCTCCCCAAAGTTCATGTGTTGGAAATTTGGTGCTCCATGTAGCACTGTGTTACCTTTGGGAGGCCATTGGGTTGTAATGGCTCTGCCCTCATATATGTATTAATCTATCCATGGGCTAATACATTAATGAATTAAAGAGCTTTCAAGGGAATGGGCTAGGTATCACGATAGTGGGTATTTTATAAAAGCCAGGTTGGCTGTCTGTAATGAGTCCTCTTGCCATGTGATGCCCTGTACCACCTCAGGACTCTGCAGAGTCCCGACTGGCAAGATGGCCATCTCCAGATGCAGTTCTTTGACCTTAGATTTCCTAGCCCCAGAACTGTAAGAAATAAATTTCTTTTCTTTATAAATTATCCAGTTTTAGGTACCCAGTTATAGCAACAGAAAATGGATTAAGACAATAGCCCATGGCCATTCTCAGGTAAGTGGTCTTTGCCTATTCCCCCAAGGGACAAGATAGAGCCACGAGTTTCTCCCTGCTTGCCATTCTCCTTTATTTCTTTGAATAAGCAAGTAGGAGCTAATAACTCAATAAAGATTATTGAAAATTGTAAGAATGTTAGGAGATTTCGGAAATCAAAAAGTAGAGAAAGGGTGCCCAACAGTGCTAATTCCCACAGAAAAAGTATGTAAACTAAATAAGAAGAGAAAAGCATTTCATAGGCCATTGCTGACTGTGAAAGAGCAATTTCAAGTGCAGTGGAAGGAAGGAAAGGCAGAACTAAACATTTGTGTAATATAATTCAGAAGTGGGGGCATTAACTGAAGAAATGTTTATAGAACAACAATTAGCTGTATTAAAAGGCAAGACAAGAGAACATTGTTTTAGGATAGTGGAGCACACAGACTTAGATATTGTTACTGTAGAAGATAGAGGTGTTAGATTGGAATAAAATTGGAGGGAGGAGGTAGAGACAGAAAATAGAGAGATAAGAAGGATGAAAAGAATACCTCAAATTCAGAAAATACTTGCTGCTATAGGGGAACAATATGAAGACCTAAACCAACCAATAGAAAACAAAAATAGATGTTTACATCTTCAGGGAACCTGGGTAGGAGTCAAATCTCATTAAATAATTTAACAGGTGAGATAACAGAAGCTTAGAAATTCACAGACGAAATAAGCAGTCAGGTCCGGGCACAGTGGCTCAAGCCTGTAATCCCAGCACTTTGGGAGGCCGAGATGGGCAGACCACCTGAGGTCAGGAGTTCAAGAGCAGTCTGACCAATATGGAGAAACCCCATCTCTACTAAAGATACAAAAAATTAGCCGGGCATGGTGGTGCATGCCTGTAATCGCAGGTACTGGGGAGACTGAGGCAGGAGAATTGCTTGAACCTGGGAAGCAGAGGTTGTGGTGAGCTGAGATTGTGCCATTGCACTCCAGCCTAGGCAAAAAGAAAAAAGAAATAGGCAGTCAGAGATATTGGGGGACACCTAGAGTAAATGGGGTCATGGAATTCAATTCTAAGTAATGGAGAGTATATTTTTATCATTACTTATTACAAGCCCTAACCCTAAACTACTGTGATTGTTTCACAATTATTTTAGACAGGCTTTGAGGTTAAGCTAGACTCCCATTTTTAAATTCCCACTGTGCCATTTGCCATCAGTCTTATTTTAGGTAATTAACACTTTTAATTGTCAATTTCTTCATCTGGAAAAGGAGAATAGTAACTGTACCGCATAGAGATAAACAGAAGCAATAGAAGTAAAGTTCTTAGCATCACACCTGACTTAGAACTGAGAGTAAAAATGAGGAAGTGCTTCTTAACTTGAATAAAATATATGAATACTTTTCATGTTATTATTGTTTGGCATTTTTTGTGTATACACACATACATGCGCACATGTATATAAACACTCATACATCCATACATCTCAACAAGCATGTGAAGAGGCAGGGTAAAAGCTATCTTTATTTTATATAAGAGGACTTTGAAAGTAAAGGCTACTACGTGATTTGCCCAAGGTCTGATATGTAATAGTAGAAGCCAAACTAAAACCCAGGGCATCTGATTATCTGGGGCCTTGGAAGCCTTAGATTCATGGATATACTTATATTCTTCCAAGAAAAGCTATGGGGCTGGGTGCGGTGGCTCACGCCTGTAATTCCAACACTTTGGGAGGCCAAGGCAGGCGGATCGCGAGGTCAAGAGATCAAGACCCTCGTGGTCAACATGGTGAAACCCCCGTCTCTACAAAAAATACAAAAATTAGCTGGGTGTGGTGGTGTGTGCCTGTAATCCCAGCTACTCGGGCAGCTGAGGCAGGAGAATTGTATGAACCCGGGAGGCGGAGGTTGCAGTGAGCCGAGATTGCACCACTGCACTCCAGTCTGGCTACAGAGCAAGACTCTGTCTTAAAAAAAAAAGTATGGATAAGCTTATATTCTTCCAAGAAACTTGGTGATTCTCCTAGTGGGTCTAGAAAATCTTCATTAAGTTTCAAAGAGGTAGGCAGAGTGACTGTCAAGGACAGGAGTGTTCACATTTGGGCCCTGTCATATGTATATTTCTCTATGTTAGAGTTCAGGAAGATGCTTCAGGATAATTTTGTCTGATCTCTTCTTTTGCACATGATGAACAAAACAATATGTCCCAATTTGCAGCAGAAGAGCTCCTGGAGCCAGCTTCCCTAACCAGTAATCTTATCAATACAAAGTTTCTATTATTTGTCAAATATAATGTAGAAGATAAGTTTTGCTGCGATAACTTACCAGGAAAATAACTGATGAGAAATTGAGAAATGAGGTATAATGGAAAAATGGTATTGTGTTTACAAGTGTACATATTTATTTCTATAAATGTTTGCCATTTTAAAAAGGTGCTTTTTGTCCATTCCTGTCATTTAAAGTGCATTTATTCCTGACCTAATAATGTTTGCTGACACGTACCAATGGTAATGTTCCTTACTTTGTCATTTTACATACTTGTTACACAAATAAGATAAATATTTAGTGATATTAAATATGGTCATTTATGAATATTTTTATAATGTATATATTTTGCATATTATCTCATTGAATTTCTAGAACACTTGTATAAAGCAATGATTATTACTTTATACATTTTATAAATAAAATATATTTGAAACTGTAAAGGTCCTGGCTCAGGGAGAGGAGAGCATGCCCAACCCGGCAGGGGTCCGGGGAGGGGGGATCTCCTCCCAGGTTTCGGCACCAAATGTAAAGGTAAACTGAGGCTGGAGCCGAACCGGGAATGAAGACACAAGGCAAATGGCAGTGAGAATAGCCTTTTATTAGGGCTTGCGGGCAAGGTTCCTCAGTCCAAAGGCGTGGGCCGAGGAAGTCGCGCTGAGGGAGGAGGGTAGGGGCTTTTTATAGCCTGAGAGGTAGGGAAGCTGGTTGTGCAAACAGGGCCTGGGGAGTCTTGAAACTACTAGGGCAGGAGTTGAGTAAGGGTCATGAGGAAGGGGTCTTTGGAAACTGTCAACCAAAACTGCTGTTTACGAACTTGTGGAATGCAGATGAGCTGCAGGTCATGGGGGAGTGTGGTTGCCCAACCAGAACTCTGACGCATGTAAGTCTGCGGGTGTGTACAAGGGTGAAGGGAGTCTTTAACAAAAGGCCTGGTATGCCGTGTAACACCGCCATGTTGGGTCTAGATTCCTGCCTAACAGAAACAACCAAAAACTAAATAATTTTTTACTAAAAACAATGAAAAGTAATTGCCACATCAGAAATTTTATACTTTGAGTACTTTGGCAAATTTAAAATCTAATTTCTATTTCCAAATATAAGAATTGTGAGGTTACATATTTTCAACTTGCTAACCTGCTAGCTACATATTTTCAATTTGCTAACCTGCTAGCTTCATGTGTATACGAGTTTATATGAGGAGATACCAATCATATGCATGGAATGTGGATTCCAGTTACCTGTACTTGTGAGTTGTGATAAAATGTTTTCTGAAACCATGTTTGTAAGAGAAAAGGAATTTCTTCTTCAAGGCTGAAAAATGGTGGAATGCAGGAAGGAAAGACAAGTTACTCTAAGGTAGAAAACTTTCCTTAAGTAGGACATGACTCTAATTTGATTGAAGAGATTGACATATTTAAAGAAAGAATGTATTAACCACTAGACTTAGAAAACAAAAAGGAATAAGGTAAACATGAATTGTATCCAACTAGGCACTACTTAATATAAAGAGACATTCCTGATCCAAGCACTTAACCTGTGCTATTCCCAGACAAGGCATATGCTTTCTGTGAACATAACATATACCTCATTATCTTAGCCTGAGACAATTAAATATCCAAATTATATAATTAACTCGTGAGATACTAACTCGAAGGTTAAAAAGCAACCTTCTGCTAAGTTCAATGATCTTGTTGAATGTCTTAAAGTCTTGTCTTGCACTGCCCATTATGATAGTCACTAGCCATAGGTTGTGAGATAGTGGAGATGGTGGTAGTCAGTGATCAGTGGACAGTCGGCGATTGGAGAGAGACAGAGAGGCAGCAGGATGGTGAGACAGCAAGAAGCTTGAGACAATGGGAGGATGAGACAGTGAGAGGCAGAGATTGACAAGAGACAGCAAGACATTGATCAAAAGCTGCAGAGCTGTAACCCTGAGTCTCTATCAATCAAGAGCTGTTAACACTACAGAGCTGTCCCACTAGCCAAAGGCTCATTTAAGAGCCATCATCCTTCACAATGGGCAGCGGAGCTGAGGGAGTTGGCAAGTGGCCATATTGGTGCCTCATGTGAGACCAGCTACTCCTACCAGGAGGCCAGCAAGTCACCTGTCCCTGCGCTGCTCCCTCATGACAGTCAAGCCCACCCAAGCCAAGGAAACCTGGAGAGACCTTCACCTGGGTCCCACATGGAAAATCACTCAACGCCATTTGGGATCCTCTAGATGGGTGAGTGTCCTCTCTGACAGCCCCCCAACAATGCCCCCTCCCCTCCTCCAGCAACCCACCAACTAATATTAGTTAAGCTGGGGAATAAAAGCCTTTAGCTAAGTGAGAGTTAAAAGTCCGTTGTTTAAGGCAGGACAATTGATTGTGAGAGGTCCCCCACTGTGTAGACTCATGGAGGCCAGAGTCATGTGGTTCTCAGGCCGTTAGGGTTCACTGTTGGACACCTTCCTGATGATTCAGGGATTTTGGTATTTGGTTGGTCCTCAGATTCTCCAGGGTTTCTGGAATTTGGTGTGGGGATCCTGCTTGGCTGATGCTTGGGTACCCCAGGTTTTGGGCTTTTGGTATTGTTGGCCAGCCCTTGGATGCTCCGGGATTTTCAGCATTGGCATTCCTTCTAGGATTGTGGTTTGGAGGCCCACCCTGGAGGAATCTTTGTCTTGCCTTTTCTTTTTTCTGCCCTAAAGTTATCATTTCTATAACAGTATTTTCTTTTCTTACTATCACTTTATTTACTTTTCCTTATTGCTTAATAAAAATACTTCTTTTGTTGTATTTCGTTCACCAGCAAATGCATATAATCCACTTTCCTAACACCTTGATGTCTATACTTACACCTTTTCTGCGGGAAGTGAGAATCTGAAAAGGAAAAACAGCAAGGGCCTACTTGTGTTCCCTCTTTCTAGACTTAGAAAAACTTCCGTGTCCAGTAAAAAGGCTTGTTAGTCATGGGGACAATGATAAGCGTTACAGAGGAATCGCGCTGGGTATCTTTTAGGCTACTGGAGCAAATTCAAATTTGGCTTAAAGGAAAAGAAACTTGCTTTATATTGCAACATTGTGTTTAATCTCAATTAGAAAACCAACAGATTTGGCTTAAACATGGTTCTATAGGTGATAACGATATTTCACAATTGGACTTATTCTGTAAAAAAGAAGGAAAATAAAAAGAAGTCCCTTATGTACAGGTTTTTATGGGCCTTTACTGGTTCATGTTGCTTCCAGGCACTAGGAAGCTGCACCTAAGGGATCCCCTCCTAGCTACTCCCTTTAGAAGACCTATGCCCTCCCCAGAGTCTCTTCAGTCCTCCAATTCTGGGTAGGGGAGTCCAACTAGTTCTCTAATGAAGGATCCCACTGCAAGATCATCAGGCATCCCCTCTCCTTTATCCAACTAGCCTCAGCCTATAATAGACCTCACTGCACAAGAAAGTAAGCTCAACCAGCACCACTACGAATGAGGCCCCATATCAACCCCTAAAGTAAAACCTATGTTAAATGTAGGAGGCAGCTGATGGAAATGGGGCAACACTTAGAGTACATGTGCCATTTTTATGTCTAATTTGGCTTTACACAAGAAAAAACTTGGCCAGTTTTCAGAGAACCCAGAAAAATTTATGGAGGAGCTTGTTAATCTATGTTCTTTTATTTAACTTGTCATGACTTACAAATATTGTCATCTGCTTCTATGCTGTGAGAAAAAAGAAGAGGAAAAAGTATATGCCAGTCAATTATGACAAGGTTAGAGAAACAGTTCAGGGAAAAGTCATTCAGTTGAGGCACTCAGGAAATGTGCTAAAACAGACCCAGACTCCCCAGAAGGGTAAGCTCTCCTGGGTGTTCATTTTATTACTTAATCTGCATCTAACATCAGAAGGAGGCTACAAAAAGCAGCAGTGGGACCTCAAACCCCTATAAGCCAACTCTAAACATGGCATTTAAAGTGTGCAACAACAGGGACAGGGCAAAAGGGCTGATAAAACAAATAGCCAAAAGGTGCAAATATCAGCCAATACTTTAAGCCCCCTGTCCCTCAGGGTTACCCGTCTTGAGAAAGTATTGTGGAATCCCAGATGCCCAGAAGAGGCCCTGACTTGCCAGCCCATGGGCCAGAATCAGCATGCCCACAATTATAAGCCAGAGGCTATTGACAATAAGAAGATCTTAATTGTCCCTGGTGAGAGACAAAAAAGCACCCCATCAATTCCAGAGTTAACCATCTTCACTAGCCCAGAGAGCTGCCTTGCTCAAGTAAGTTTACTGGGGTCTCTGACCCTTGACATGATAAACAGCTTTCCACAGTGGAAGACAAGTGGCCACTTGAATATTTTTGTTCGGTGTCACCACTGTTGGGTGTCTTCTGCTGTGGCTCAGGAACTCCAAAATCTCCTTTTGAGCAACACAGTTCACCCTCTTCCTTCCTTATTTGATGTTACAGGACCCCCTTCTCTGCCTTTTCTGTCTTCCATACGTACTTGGACAGGTAGATGAATCTCAATTTTGTAAATAACTTGAAATCAGTTGTCATTTATAGGGGGTTTTATTTGATTTATTTGTTTAGGTGTATATGCAGATATTGTGATGTGCATTGTGTCTAGCAGTTTGTCAAATGGCTTTTAAATAAATTATCACTCATGAATTGAACAAGACTAGTCTAAACTTATTAGTTTGAAGAGAATGTTGTATCTTTTAAAATTTAACTTTAAGATTTTTGCCTGTGTAAATCACTGATGTTCATGGGCTTTAAAACGGTTAATATGGCTTTAAATGGTGACTAGGTTTGTGTAGTACCTTGCTTCTTGTAGGTGGTCCAGGTAAAACTGAAAAAAACTAAATACATATGAATGGAATACATGTAAACAGTGAGCTTTTTGTATAGTAAAAATCTTAAAATTATAAAATGGTTCTCATCTATAGAATACCAATGTCTGGTGGGAAGTTCAGGACTTCTTTCCTAGGTTTATATAAAATGTGTCAAAAAGATGTATTCTTTATTGGAATACAAAAAACTTTTATCTGATTCAGATGTTATTAAAAGAGATGTTCAAAATATGAGGGAACCAATGAATAGAAGAGAGACATAAAGAAAGTTACGAATAGAAAATATATTTTTTTGCAAGGAAAGATATGAAGAAAGAGTAATTTTGTATGAGGAAGGATCTTATATAGTAAATTCTTTCCTACAATTTAATTGATTATTTAAGAAAGAGGTAGTATAAGACAAATCAAAAATTTCAAGCATGTTATAGATGGTCAGTGTAAGTCATGATAAAGTTCATTAAAAGAGGATTTATGAAAGAAATTTTGTGTGTGATTAAGCTAACTGTAATAAAGTATAAAAGGAGTGTTAACTAATACATGTGTTCAATTCACTATTCAGAGAGCCTGAATTAGTTCTTTATATGCAATAAAAATAATATGAATGCTGAATTAAGTGTGCTACTACTGAGTGAGTAACAGGCCAATAGACCATTGGATGAGAGGCAGTGATGAAGAAGAATCACATGTCTTATATCACCTCACATGCTTCTTTTTCTCCCCCACCCATTATTCATGCAATGATCCTGCTACTAAAGAGCTAAGGTTGGCATTTACTGCCAATTTTTTGGAAGGCAGGTATATCATTGTAGAATTCATGGAAGAAACAAAGCTTGAAGGCAGCCATTTTTCTTCATTGAACATAGGAATTAATTCATTGCTGTCTGTTTCACAGCAAAAAGAATTAAATAAGACAAGCAGGGAGGACAATATCCTAGAGTGCAAGATTGGTTTATTAACTTTAATATACTGGATGGGATACCAGTTTATTAAGGGTATTCCACCCAGTTTATTAAGGTTAATAAGCTGATCTCAATTATTGTTTTTGGTTTTTGTTTCCAAAGAAGGACAATTTTGATAGACAAGTTTCTAGATCTCACCAGTTTATAAGGGTTTCCCATCCAGTGTATAATGGTTAGGAAGCTGATTTTTGCAGTCTAGAATGCTTGGTTTTTCTTATGGGTAACAGCCAGCTAGTCCTCCTTCACATTCCTTCAATTATAGCAGGGGCATGGACAATTGAAGAGTGACGTCAAAAGACATTTCTGTTAGAGGTGCCAAGTTTCAGGAAATTCATGGAAGCAGAAAAGCACAGACATATTCAGGAAATAATGAGTTTCTGACTCTGAGAAAGATAACAGAGTTCATGTAGGAGAGTTAAGGGACACAAAGGTGTAGAAATAAAATCAGACAACCTAAGGTGAGAAAAATACCTGAAAGAGCATCAAATTCAAATCTCTGTCCTATGTAGATATCATTTCTGACCCCTCTATGTCTTTAGCATCCTGAAGTAGGGGTCATTCTGATTCAGCCTGAAGACTTCCAGGGAAAGACTGTAACTACTCTAGCGGAATCATGGTTTTTTTGTTTGGTTTGTTTTTAAATAGGATTTCTATTTCTTATTTTCAATTACTTGGGAGCAGATAGTAAACACAAAGTTAAGGTGTTTAAATTGGGGAGACATTTCTTTTTCTTAAGGTTATGCCTTAAAGAAAAGAGCGGAAACATAGAAGAGGTAAGGAGAAACCAGAAATGTATATAGTATTGAATAATAGAGAATAGTGAAAATATAGGAATTAAATGTTAATCCAAAATGGCAAGCCCGGTTTAACAAAAGCAGTTTGAAATACATAAAAATAATGATAAATTTCATTTTTAAATGGTTGGATTTAAACTTAAAGTGGGTATGCAAGGGAATATACAAGAAATCAAATGTCACCTACATTTGATCCATTGCAACAAAACCCACATAAAGCCCAATTAAATCAAAATACAGGCTGAGAAAATTTGGGACATTTTATTAGTGAATTTTCAAGGTTTTAATTATTATTATTTTTTTCTTTATGGGGCTTTGACAATGAAATTAGCACTTTCTAAATATTTATTAAATATGCAGTAGCTTTACTAAAGAAACGAAGGATGAAAGAGAAAAAGAAAGAAAGGAGATAAATAAGGAAGAGAGAAGGGAGGAAGGGAAAGAGGGGAAAAGAAGGAAAAAAAGAAAAATAAGAAAAGAAGGAAGGAGGGAAGGAGGGAGGAAGGAATGAAGGGAGGGATAGAGGAAGGAATGAAGGGAGGGAGGGAGGGACGGAGGGAGGAAGGAACGAAGGGAGGGAGGGACGGAGGAAGGAAAGAAGGAAAGAAAGAGGGAAGGAAGGGAAGGAAGGAAAGAAAAAAGGAAGGAAGACCAGGGTGTTTGCTTAGAATCGTGAATGAAAGCATAGAATAAGGAAGCAGTTGGTCCTCAGCTATCACAACACATAGTAGTGTCATTGTCAGGACTTAGATTGACCACGAGGCCTTAAGAAAATGAAAAATTGCTTTAGTTTCCAAAGAAGTCGAGAGCAATTTTGAAGACAAATTTCTAGATCTCACTATATTCTGTTGTTGTAACTAAACACAGGCATAACAAAGCTCGTGTTGTATAGAAGGCTTGTACAGAAATCTATTTTCTCTAGGCTTATTGTTTTTATTAGAATGATTACTATGTTTTGATACATTATTTATTTTTATAGTTGCTAGTATAGACAGAGTTTTGGATATATATACACATACACATGTATATGTATATGTATATGTATATGTATAAAAGATCAAATAAAGATAAAAACTGCATTTTTGACTTCTTTAGATTTCCAGGTTTCATATTCTGGATATAAATACAAACTGTTTGGACAAAAATGCATTTAAGTATTATTTTCTTATCTTGCCAGTTCACCCTTGCCTCAACTGCACACATTTCAAAAACTGGTGGAACAGGTGAAATATTATAGTTCTAATGATACCTGGGATGTGTCAACTGGTTGGTTAAAAAGGAAAAATCTAAGATCTGTCTTTGCCCAAATTATTTGTTGTTGTGTGATGCATGCTTAGATTCAATCATGATGAAGTAAAATATTACACAAAGAACAGAATATATCTGTTCTCTTACCTTTTTTCTGTGCATGGACCTTAGAGTAAGCTCTTGGACAATAATAGTGCTCTTACAATCTAATGATTTAGGAATGATAGTTCTATGCATAATTCCAAAACCTGCAGAGTGAAGTTCTGAATATGAGATGAATTAACAACTGATTTATGAATCAACAGCTTCTTCTTGTTCAAGTCAGTAGCAGGTTATGTTTACAGAATCCAGTGGTTCTTTCTCAGGCATCTTTCTCCTTAACACCTCTCTAGTTCTTGGAATGTATGACCATCTCTTATTTCTCTTCCTAAATTCTGGGAACATTTATGTGTTTTCCATGATACCTCATTATGCTTGCCCTCTTCTGGGCATATGGGTAGTTTATTCTTTGATTCTTTGTTAAGCTCCACTTTTATCACCCAGTCCTTAAATATTGGAAAACTCAAAGAATCTGTTTCTACTAGCAGTATTTTTCCCCTGAGAGTTATATCCCAAAAATTAAAAACTACATTTTGACTTCTTTAGATTTTACTTTCTGAATTTAAATACAACCGTTTGGATAAAAATGCATTCAATTATCCTTACTTGCTAGTACACGCTTGCCTTAACAGGACACATTTCACATAAAGGTGGAACAGGTGAAGTAGCTTGGTTCTTGAGAACTGTCACCAAGTTTAGTTTGATACTCTAATTCATGATCTCAGGAATTATACTTTTGAAGCTCAGAGAGTAAAACCTTTCCAACCTATTTAAATATTTCTTGCATAGCTTTTCCCTTCAGAAGCAATTATTTTATCTGTACATCCTGAAATTAGTTCAGATTCTCTTACTGAGCTATATGTATTTTTTGACAGAGCCACAATGACATTTCACGATCTATAACAGATTCCTGTGTCTGCTATTTGGAACTTGATGTTAAACACTTCCCTGGATGGTTTTAACTACAATGATTAACTCTAACGTCAAAGTGCCCCTAAAGGAGCATAGTCTGAGACAGAAAAAAATCTGTCTTTTTTCACCAAGCTGTACCTGCTAAGATGAAATCTATACCAGTAGAGTTCCACATAATTCCATTCTTGGTATTGTACTGCACTTGCAGATTTTCTCTTTTTCCATCAACGTGTCCCTCAAAGCATAGGACATTGTGTGTGCCTTCAGGGAGACCCAGAGCAGAGTCTGAAGCAGCCCAACACAAACAAGTGTCTTTGATGTCACATATTTTATTTTAAAACTTCCTGGGAAATTTGCTTTCTATTCTATAATGTATCTCTGTTCTCTAAAAATAAATAGAGTATGTTAAATTACCCAGCTTTGAGTGAAGTTGAGTATATAGACAAAATGTTGTGCTTATACTAAGACAGTGTCTTATGCCCTTAGAGATAACAGCACACAACTAGAAAGCCCAGATTGATAGCACTCCCTTGAAGAAAGGCAGTATTTAAAAAATCAGTGGGAGAAGTTCTCAAAACAACTATTATGAACAGAACTGTTATCTATGAACGACACTAAGTCCTACAGATCTCCCTAGTGAAACAAACTTTGTTTTGCATTTTTCACAGGGATTAATTCTAAGCAAGATGATAGGAACATTTATAAATTTCTTTCTTTTCTAGACAAATGTATTCCTTCTAGATTATCACAAACAAAATCAGTAAAGTTAGTGTATTTCGTCATCCCATGGGTTGTTACCTTGAAATTAATCTTAAAGTGTCTGGAACTATTCTTACTAAGAACTACATATCAAAGACTATCCGCTTTACCATTACATTCTAAGCTAACCAATAGAATGTAAGTTACTTGATACCCAAAATCCAAGCCTTTATTCATTTTACTTCTCATTGTACCCTGTATTGTAGATGTTTATTTTGTTAAATATTTCAATATCATGGAATAAATGTTAAGTTTTTAAGAAAGGATCTAGTAAAGGTGCAATACTCTACACATCTTGGTATCATGATATTAATGTTTTTTCTACTTAAAAATATAAATAGAAAATACAAACATATGGAAATCTAACTATAATAATTCCCTAAGTTAGTTCTTTAGTACATAGTATTCTTATTTAAAATGCTTTGTTCAAATAGAAATTAAAGCAAATATTTAAAGGCTTGTTTTTCATTGAAACAAAATTTTCATTGAAGTAAAATGTAAGGATCTTAAAACTACAATTCAGTAATGTTGGTTAAGATATACACCCATGTAACAAACAAACACCTCACTAATATTAAAACATACCTCTTTATTTTTTTCCAACACCTTATAAAAATTTGCAAATATTAAGAAAAGTTGAAATTTAGAGTGAATATTCACATACTCACCTCCTAGATTCAACTGTTAAAATTTTACTATTCTTGCTTTTTCACACATATATCTACTTGACCATCCTTCAATACATCTCTTAATCTAATAATGCAATTGAAGTAATTTTTCTGATATCTTTCAAAATAAGTGGCAGACATCAGTATACTCCTACCTAAACAATTCCTCGTGGATTTTATAAACTATGAATTCAAAATTTGCTTAAAATTTTTGTTGTTTTACACATAAAATTTACATACAAGGAAACACATAGATCTTAAGAGTACATTCACTGAGTTTTGACAAATATATACAAAATCCTGTGCAGTTCCAACCCCATCAACACACAGAGCCTTGACCTCTTCTCAGTGTTTCCTCATACCTTCTTACAGTCAGTCCAAATCCTAATCCCATTGAAAAAATTACTGTCTTGATTTTTGTCTGGCATAATTTATAATGCCTATTTACTGCATATTTCCATATAATTATTCTCTTTAGGGTAAAACTTCTTACACTCACTGTAATATGTTTGAGATTTATGTATGATATTCTATGTATCACTAGTTTGTTCCTCTTTATTGCTGAGTAGGATTCTATTGTATTAGTATATCAATACAATTCACCTATGGATGGGCATCTGTACCATTCTATTTTGGATATTAAAATAAAGCTGCTATGAATATTGTTATACAATATTTTTGAGGACATATTTTGTAATTGGGGGGGTAAGCACCTAGGTAAAATTTCTGGGTCATAAAATTAGTGCCTGTGCCTTTTTAATTTTGTATAAAATATGAAGGAATTCCCAGAACATTTTGCAAGATGTTATCATTTTGCACTGCTATCAGCAAGGCATGAGAGTAAGAGATTTATTGTTTCATATCCTTGCCAACATTTGTTGGTGTTAATATTATTCATTTTAGCCATTCTGTTATGCATATGTATCATTATGTTTTTAACTTGCATTTACTTGATGACTAAATGAGGTTGGATACTTTTCATATCTTGCTCATCATTTATACATCTTCTTAAGTGATGTGTATGTTCAAATATTTTGCACATTTTTACTGGATTATTTGTCATTTTAATATTGAGTTATAGAAGTAATTTGTATATAGTGAATAGTGGTTCTTTGTCAGAGAGATATTTTGCAAATATTTTTCCCAGTTGTGGCTTATATATTCTTGCTTATGTATTCTTTTATTAACAGTATATTTTGGTGAGCAAAGGATTTAATTTTAATCAAACCTAGTTATCTATTTTCATTTGCTTAACTTAGTCAATCCCACATACCATACATACAAAATAACTAAAAATAAACCAAAGATCTAAATGTTAGAATGAAAATCCTAAAAGTCCTAAGAGAAAAATTAGGAGAAAGTTTTCATGGCCTTGGATTAGGCTAAAAGTTCTTAGATACACTACCAAACACATAAGCCATTTAAAAAGTGATAAATGGAATTTTGTCAAAATTAAAATGTTCTACTCCTTGAAGACACTATTAAGTGAACAAAAATATAAACCACTTCTTAGGAGAAATTTATAAATCACATATCTCATAAAGAACTTATATCTGAATATGAAACAAACTCTCAAAACTAAACAATAAGGAAATGACGTAATTTTTAAAATGGACAAAAGTTTTGAATAGGCATTTTACCAAACAATGTATATGAAAGACAAATAAACACATCAAAATGTGATCAATTAATTTGCAATTAAAATAAAAATTTAAGACCATTCCATACCTACTAGAAGGATTTTTGCTGTTGTTGTTGAGATGGAGTTTTGCTCTTGTTGCCCAGGCTAGAGTGCAATGGCATGATCTCCGCTCACTGCAACCTCTGCCTCTCAGGTTCAAGCCATTCTCCTGTCTCAGCCTCCTGAGTAGCTTGGATTACAGGTGCCCGCCACCATGCCCAGCTAATTTTTGTATTTTTAGTGGAGATGGGGTTTCACTATGTTGGTCGGGTTGGCCTCAAACTCCTGACCTCAGGTGATCCACCCACCTCGGCCTCCCAAAGTGCTGGGATTACAGGCGTGAGCAACCTGGCAGGCCGAAAGATTTTCACTAGAAATCTAACAAAACTAAGTTATGCAAGGATGTGGAAAAAATTAGAACTCTTATTTATACATTGCCAGTTAGTGTAAAATATTACAATTAAAAAAACAAATTTGACTATTCATTATAAATTAAATATTCAGCTACCACAAGACAATCTATTCTAATCCATCATTTCTACCCAAATAAATGAAAGCAGATGTTCATAGACATACTTGTATTCAAACATTCCTAACAGTTTTATTTTTGTTAGCCAAAATCTGGAAACAACTCAGATGTTCATCAAGTGAAAGGATAAACAAAATGTGGGATAGCCGTACAACGGAACACTATTGAGCAATGAAAAGGAACAAACTATTGATACATGCTGCAACACGGATGGACCTCATATTTGTTATGCTAAGTGAAAATAGCCAGACGTAAAATTCTACATTTTATGTAATTCCATTTACACGGTGTTAGTAGCAAAGGCAACAATATAAAGACAGAAAGAACATCAGTGGTGGATATAGGGCCTGCCTGTAAAGGTTCATGAAGGAATTTTGGGTGTCATCAGAATTTCATACCCTTGACTGTGGTAACAACAGTTGCACAGTTCTTTTCAGTAAAAGACATCCCGTTATACGATTATGATGGATACATTTTATGATACATAAATGATACCTCATAGAGCTGCTTAAAAAGTTAGAAGAAAACGAGAGGATAGATAAGAAGTTTACTACTGAAGTTCAAAAATATTCAACCCCTGTATTCCAGGGCTCTATGACTTTTATTAATTTATCCTTTTAAGTGTGAGTTCCTCTTTGGACAAAGATGGTAGAAGCCTTTTTTGTTTCCCAGAGGGTGGAAAACAAAAGAAAGTAAGAATTCCAACTATATAATTTTCAGCAAAGATTAGAGAACAAGAAACAGATGGCAAAATTATATATTTATGTGTATATATATATAATATAAAACATATGTATAATATATATGTATAATCTCTATACATATATCTATAATTTTTTATTTAAAAGATCATTTGATAAAATCCAAACTTTAAACACGGAATAGACGAATCCCTAGAATACTTTAGTAACTGACTTCAAGATATTTTTAGATTTTATATTGGATTGGTCACAACTGATAAGAATTGTTCCTTATCCTCTCTTTTTGTAAAGTAAGAACGAAATGAGAATTTGGTCAGAAGACTAAATTGGGATGAAAAATTATAGATCTGGTATATCTCTATCATGTAACCAGATATTTCCAAAGGGACCTAAAAAAACTGGCATTTAAGACAAACATATGGCCTCTCAAATAAATAACTGATCTCCAACAGAAAAATAATCCAAAATTTCTACATCATCTAAGACCTCAGGGCCTATTGATAAGTTTACTTTCAGATTCTGTAAAGAAACAGTTTATTGAGACAGCTAGTATCAACATTAGCAGAAAAATGTGCCAATTCCCCCAAACCTACTCAATGATGCCGCTTTGAAGAAGACATTTAGCATTCAATAACTGCCTATCCCTTTAATTTCCAAGAAATTACTCAACAAAAATGGCATTTTCTTGTAGATGTGGTAGCCATTATTTCAATCATAAATTTCATTATTATAGAAAAGCAGATCCCTTGGTCTTCTCTTACTTGAATAGTATGAATTTCTAATAATTTCAACTCTATTTTTATGTATAAATCTTTAACTGTCCCGCTGTGACCATTATCACCAGAGTACTTCTTTCTCTTTTAAGAAACTACCTTATCAAATTTATTATCAAATTTATACACAGAGATTTACTCTATAAGTAAAACTGCCAAAAAATGTTTAACTGAAAGACTGTAAACAGAGTTCCCAGAACATTTTATACCTTTAATTTATAGCTGATATTTTAATATTTGTTTTCCTAAAGTAAATATTAGAAAATTGTTTGTCAGTAATTGAGAATTAGATAATCTTAAAAATATTTATGAACAAATGAATGTACTAATATTGTTAAAAACGTAAGTTAAACAAATTAGCATTCAGGTTGATATTTTTAGTTATTATATAATCTTTGTAACAAGTTTGTTACTTTCTCCAGTAACAAGTAGCATAATCTTTCTGCTCAAGTTTTAACTTGAGGAGTACACAGATCTATCCTATTTTAATAGAAAAGAAAATAATCATCCCTAGTACTTGTGTGTATAATACTTATTTTACCAGTAACCAAATTATGAAGTTATATGTTTGTTCAAGAATTGAGAGTATAATCCCAGCACTTTGGGAGGCCAAGGCTGGTGGATCATGAGGTCAGGAGATCCAGACCATCCTGGTTAACACGGTGAAACCCCGTCTCTACTAAAAATACAAAAAAATAAATAAATAAATAGCTGGGCGTGGTGGTGGTTGCCTGTAGTCCCAGCCACTCCGGAGGCTGAGGCAGAAGAATGGCGTGAACCCAGGAGGCAGAGCTTGCAGTGAGCCCAGATCACGCCACTGTACTCCCTGGGCGACAGAGCAAGACTCCGTCTCAAAAAAAAAAAAAAAAAAAAAAAAAAAGAAAAAGAGAAAAGAAAATTTGCAAGCAATTAAAATATATATTGCTCACTTTTCTGTAGTACCTAGTGCAAATATGATATATCATCTAGTCTGTTCTACAAAATTCTCCACAGTAATATATGTAATTGACATTTTTTGGTTTCTTAATGTATACAGATAGTCAGTATTTGCCTTGGGAAAAGTTATTATATAGATAGACAGTAATGGTTCAAGGCTTTACCAAGGGACCATCTTATTTCTTTCAGGCTTTAAGTTAGAGCTGTGAAATTATAGTTTCTTTCTGTGTCTATTTCAAGCTGATACTTTAATTTTTTCAAGTTATAGGTATTTGGATAGTTCTAAAATGGGTTCTATACATTTGTTGATTGAATTGGCTAAGTTTCTGAGGGAAAATTTTAGTATTTAAAAAATAGTTCATTATTTGAAAGATATTAGAAAATATATTACATGAAGACAAACCTATGAAGATTCAAAATTATACAAACTTTTTTTAAAAGACAGTATAGAAAATATCTAAGATTGAGTGTTGTAGACAATAAGTTTAAAACTTATCTGAACTAATGAGACCCATATATGTTTTGTTCCATGGAACTGAGAAATCAACAGTGCCTTCAATTACTTCACAATGCCACCTCAAAATCACATGGATTATGTCTTCCACATTATCAAAAACATTGTTGTGATAATGAGTGAGAAACTCAAAGCTTTCCCACTAAGATCAGGAACAAGACAAAGATGTCCCGTCTCACCCCTCATTTTTTAAATATCATACTAAAAGCCTTAACTAATGTAATAATAGAAAAAAGAAAATAAAGAGAAATGAAATGGATATAGGTTGGAAAGGAAGAAATGAAAGACATAATTACCTTTGTAGAAAATCTGAAATAACCTACAAAAATGTTTTCAACTTATACACAATTATAGCCAAATTACTAGATGCAAGATTAATATACAAAAGTTAGTCAATTTCCTATAGTTTCTAGATACAATATCAAAGGCATGATTCATGAAGAAAATAATAAGCTGGACTTCATTAAAATTAAAAATATATGCACGACACGAGACATTTTCAAGAGCATGAAAAGACAATCCACATAATGGGAGAAAATATTTGCAACAGTCATATCTGATAAAAGACTGTTATCCAAATTATACAAATAACTCTTAAAACTCAGCAATCAGAAAACAGACAAACTGTTTTTAAAATGGGCATGAGACGTTAACAGACACCTCACCAAAGAGATATATCAAATAAGCATATGGGAAGATGCTCCGTATCTTGTCATCAGCAAAATGCAAAGTAAAACAACAGTAAGATATCACTGCACACCTATTAAAGTGGCCAAAATTTAGAAGGCAGACAAAACCGAATGATGAGAGGATGTGAAACAATAGGAAATATCATTCATTGCAACTGGGAATGCAAACTGGTACAGCCACTCTGGGAGATAATTTGAAGACTGCTTACAAAACTAAACATATTCTTACCATATGACCCAGCAATTGCACTCCATAATATTTACTAGGAGTTGAAAACTTATGCATGGACTTACGTCCATACAGAAATCTGCATAAGGATACTTGTACAAGTTTGGTTTATCATTGTCAAAAGTTAGAACCAACCAAGTTGTCCTTTAGTAGTTGAATGGATAAATTGCAGTACATCCAGATAATGGAATATTATTTAACTCCAAAAAGGAATTCACAATAAAGTCATAAAAAGACATGGAGGGAACTCAAATACATATTACTAAGTGAAAGAAACTATATTCATGCATACTGCTAACTGAAAAAAACTACATAATGAATGATTTCATCTAGATGACATTCTGGAAAAGGCAAAACAATGGAGACAGTAAAATGATCAGTGCTTACTAGAGATTGGGGGAAAGGAGGAATGAATAGGCAGAGTGTAAAGGATTTGGGGAGTAATTAAATGACTGATTGATACTACAATTGTGGGTACATGTCACTATAAATTTATCTAAACCTGCCAAATATACAACACTGAGAGTAAACCATAGTGCAAACTATGGACTCTGAGTGATAATGATGTGTCGTAATAAATGCAACATTCTAGTAGGAGATGTTTTTTATGCATTTAAGGATTAAGGAGTATAGGCACATGCATCCTGGAACTTAAAGTAAAATTTAAAAAAATCTCTGCTCCTTCCATTCAATTTTACTATGAACTTAAAACTAAAAAATCAAAACTTATTAAACACAACAATTTGTGGGCTGGAGGAAATTAAGAAACATCATTCATAAAAAATAAATAATACAAAAAACTCTATGTCTGTGAAAGCTCAGGCTAGATCATGTTCTAGAGGCATTTACTCAAGACCAATTTTTCTTATAGTCTGTCTATTGATCCAATATGCAAAGGATATTCTTCTTCCTGAGAACAGTTGCAGCTTCTGCTAAATTTGCTGAAGAATTCTCAGACCTTTCACTTAGTTTATTGAATCTTATAGTGCCATATGACTTAAAATTTGAATACACCAAAAAGTAATCTTTAGCAGTTAATTAAGTCATTAGAAATAATGTTACTTGACCATCCTTACATAACAGTCCCCTGATGTTATCTTCATCCAGCAGTATTTTAATCCATAATCTTATGAAATGAAAGCATATGACTGTGGTTTGTAATTTGGAAACCATCAATGCCCAATGTATTTGGAAATCTTATGCAAATTACTGATGCATGCAGCTATTGGAATGGATCTCAACTGTATTGTGCCTAGTGAAAAAAAAAAAATCCAGCCATAGAAGGTTATTATTCTGTATACAACATTATTTATCTTATACAACATTCCTGAAATAACAAAATTCTAGAAATAGAAAAATGATTAGTCATTAGCTAGTGGTTCAAGATGGAAGGAGTAGTTAGGGAGAAAAGTGGCTTCTAAAAGATAGCATGAGGAATTGTTGTTGTGATGTAACTATTCTGTATATTAACTGTGATAGCAGTTACACAAATATGCATATATGCTAAAATTACTTGGAATTAAATATACAAATACCCACAAATGAGGGCATGTAAAATGGTGAAAAGGTGAATAACTTTAGTGGATTGTATCATGGTCAATTTTCTGGTTGTAATATGATATCATAGCTATGCAAGATACTAGCAGAGGGAGAAACTGAGGTAAAGTTACTGAAGATATTTTTCACAGCTGCGTGTGAATCTAAAATTACCTCAAATCATTTATTTCAAAAAAACTGATCACATAAGTGCAGGTATAATTCTGGGTACCTTTTTGTTTCATGGATCTATTTGCTATCCTTCTGCCAACAAACTGTTTAGATTACTGTAACTTTATTGTAAGCCTTGTAATCATGTAAGGCAAGTTTTCCAGCATTGTTTTTCTCTTTCATTGTGTTATTCTAGACCTTTGGATTCACTGTGTAAATTTCAGAATCAACTTGTCAAACTTTTTTTTTTTAAAGGCTCACCCAATTTTGATTGGAGATTGAATTGTATTTAAAGATCGTTTAAGGACAATTGATATTTTATCAAACCATCCTTGCATCCCAGGGATAAAATCTACTTGGTAATGGTGGATCAGCTTTTCGCTTTTTTTTTTTTTTTTTTTTTTTTTTGA
Source organism: Macaca fascicularis (assembly GCF_037993035.2). Taxonomy (NCBI): domain Eukaryota; kingdom Metazoa; phylum Chordata; class Mammalia; order Primates; family Cercopithecidae; genus Macaca; species Macaca fascicularis. The sequence continues at coordinate 87,262,722 of NC_088387.1, forward strand.
GATGGAGTCTCACTCTGTCACCAGACTGGAGTGCAGTGGCATGATCTCGGCTCACTGTAACCTCTGCCTCTCAGGTTCAAGCAATCATCCTGCCTTAGCCTCCTGAGTAGCTGGGACTACAGGCACATGGCACCACTCCCAGCTAATTTTTGTATTTTTAGTAGGGATGGCATTTCACCATGTTGGCCAGGATGGTCTCGATCTCTTGACCTCAGGATCCACCATTGTCTGCCTCCCAAAGTACTGAGATTACAGGCGTGAGTCACTGCACCGGCCGGTGGATTAGCTTTTTGATGTGCTGCTGGATTTTGTTTGCTAGTATTTTGTTCAGGATATTTTCATCTAAATTCAACAAGGATATTGTCCTGAAGTTCTTTTGTTGTGTCTCTGTCAGGTTTCAGTGACAGAATGATGCTGGCCTCACAGAATGAGTTAGAAAGGAGTCCCTCCTCCTCAGTTCTTTATAATAGTTTCAGTAGGAATCATATCAGTTCTTCTTTATACATCAGGTAGAATTCAGCTCTGAATCCATCTGGTCCTGGTCTTTTTCTGATAGGTAGGCTTTTTATTACAGATTCAATTTGAGAACTAAAAATTGGTCTGTTTAGGGATTTAGTTTTTTCTGATTCAACCGTAAGAGGCTGTATGCTTCCAGAAATTCATCCATTTCTTCTAGATTTTCTAGCTTGTGTGCAAATTCCCTCAGTCTTTTTTTGTCTGAAAAGTATTTTATTTTTCAGACTTTGCATATGGATAAAAAGTATTCAAAAGTATTTTATTTTTCAAACTTTGCTTATGAAGCTTAGTTTGGCTAGATATGAATTACTGGTTGGAATTTTTTTCTTTAATAATGCTGAATATAGGATCCCAATCTCTTGTAGCTTGTAAGGTTTCTGATGAAAGGTCTGTTGTTCACCTAAGGGGGTTTCTTTTTAGGTCACTTTCCCTGCTCTCTTGGTGACTTTCACATTATTTCTTTCAATTCTACCTTGAAGAATCTCATGTCTACGTGTATTGAAGATGGCTATCTTACATAGTATCTCACAGTAGTGTTTCCTAAATTTGAAGTTAATTTCTCTAGTAATGTTGGGAAATTTTTCAGGGATGATATACTCAAATATGTTTTCCAAGTTGTTGCTTTCTCTCCCTGTCTTTCAAGGATGCCAGTGAGTGGTACTTTTCGTCTCTTTACATAGTCCCATATTTATTAGAAGTTGCTTATTCTTCTTTAGTGTTTTTTCCTTATTTTTGTCTGACTTATTTTATCTCAGGGAACCAGTGTTTGAGTGCTGACATTCTTTCCTCACCTTGGTCAATTCTGCTGTTAATTACAAAATTCTTGAAGTGAGTTTTTCAGCTCTATCACATCAGTTTTCTTAAAATGGCAATTTTATCTTTCATCTCCTGTATCACTGTATTGTATTCCTTAGATTCCTTAGGTTCCTTGGGCTGGGTTTTGACTTTCTTCTGGATGACAATGATCTTGCTTCCTATTCACATTCTGAATTCTATTTCTGTCATTTTGGCCATTTTAGTCTGGTTAAGAACCATTTCTGGGGAAGTAGCATGGTTTTATGGAGACAAGAAGATACTGTGGCTTTTTGAGTTGCCAGAATTCTTGTGCTGGCTCTTTCTCATCTGTGTGGGCATATGTTACTTCATTCTTTGAAGTTGCTGTGCTTTGGAGGGGATTTTGTTTCTGTTTCTTGCTTTTATCTTTTCTGATGCTCTTGGAGGTTTGATTGTGGTATAAGAGGGGTTCAGTCGACTGAGCTTATTACAGGAAAATTTAAGGGGGTCAAGTCTCAGCTCAGCACTCCTAGTCTGCATGCTCTAACTCTGGGGGGCTGGTACAGGGCCCTCATCATTGTTCTCTGGCCCCTCAAAGTTAGAAACCTGCTGCACTGGAGGGGTTGAGGTGTTCCTTGTCCGTTGGCCACAACACTCCAATGGGTAGTGTTGGCCAAAACATTTCATCAGAAGGTGGCAGCAGGATCTGTGATTGCTCATGCATGCCAGCAGCCATGGCAGCATGGTGAGGTGCACATGCATTGGTTAGGCTGGGGTACTGGTGGAAGTGGGGCTGTGGCATTTCTGCACATGCTCACACTGGCAGCAGGTTGCAGGTGGGGATGAGATTGCAGTGTCCATGCTCACACTTATGCTGGGGGAAGTGGGGGCAGGTGGCTGGCAGGCTGGGGCTGCCAACCTCTAAGCAAGTATTCACACCATCGATAGTGGCAGTGTATGGGTAGGTGGGTAGGTTTACTTGCATCCACATGCATATTCATGCCAGTGGTGTTGGCGGCATTGGGGGTTGGGGCCACTACTGACCATGCACTTGTTTGCAGTGACAGTGGTGGCAGCATAGGGGAGGGCAGAGCTGCCGACACCAATGCACATGTTTGTGCTGGCAGTGGTGGCAACACAAAGGATTGGCAGGGTTGCAGGCATTCATGCTGGCAGTGGCAGCACAGCTGGGTGCCCACACATTAGCATGGGGGAGCAGTGGTGGGTTGCACTCATGCTGGCAGCAGCAGCAGGTTGTACATGCACTCGCATGCCAATAGGGGAAGGGAAGTGAGGCCCACTTGCAAGTGCTTTCCAGCAAAGTGGTGATGGGTGGCTGTGGGTAAATCCATGCTATAAAAGTGGCACAGGAGAGGCTGCAGTGAGGGTAGGGTGCAGGTGGGTTGGTGCATGTAAGTCAGAGCTTCTCTGCTGGAGCTCTGAAATCAGAAGCAGTCTGTCAGTGACGGACATATGATGAGGGACCCTGTGAAGCATCCTGGGTGGGCATCTGATGCACTGCCAGCAGACATTGCCACGCAGGGACCGCAGGAGAGACCCACAGACAGGGGCATGCTCACATTGGACTGGCACTGTCTCATAGGCATGACTGTCCTGCTCTGTCATGCTCTGGCATGAGCTTCCCAATGGCCAAACTCTATTAGAGGAAGCATGGTGAGCGTTGGGGGATGGGAGTCCCTGGTCATGCTCCACTGCAGACATTCAGGCACAAAACCCTCTAGGCTCTGCACAAAACCCTCTGGGCTCCGCATAAAACCCTCTGGGCTCCGCATAACCTGGAGTCCTGCTCCTACCATTTCTCTAAGCAACTCTTTGTGCCAGCTCAAGTGTGAGTAGGGGTTGTGGGGTCCCTGCTATCCAGATTCTGGATGTCTGTGTTGGGAACAGGCTGCTCCTCACATGTTCAGTTCATCCTTTCCCGAGGAGTCACTGGTGGGCAGAAACGAGTCGTGGTGCTTGGTAGCCCCATGTAGGGTTCCCAGCTTTTTCCCCCTTCATTGAATGGAGGGAGGACGCCGATGTTGGACTTTGCATCCCTCCAAAAATCTGCTCAGACTCTACCAGTCTTTCCAATGTCCCAGTCTCTTGGTGGCAGACATTTCTCTTGGCTGCATCTAGTTGGCTATCTTGGCTTAGAGTCACTCATATATTTTAGTATATATATTTATATCAGGATTACATGTGGTATATGTTTATATCATGTTTAATTATATATTATAAGTGATATAAATACATGATGTTTTGTTTATTCAGCATAAAAATAAATGAAGTACTGAGAAATGCCACAACATGAACATTGAAATCATGTTAAGTGAAAGAGATTAGTCACAAAAGTTCACATATTATGTGGTTCCATTTCTATGAAATGTCCAGATTATGTAAATCCATGAAGACAAAAAACAAGATTGTTGTTACCAGGAGTGAAGGGGAGGAGTAATGGGGAGCAACTTCTTAGTGGGTACAGAGTTTTCTCTTAGTGAGATGAAAATCTTTTGGAATTCGATATAGCGGACAGTTGCACAACACTATGAATGTGATGCAGGACAGTTTTAAAATAAACACAACTGCCACACAGAGGAAATTTTAAAGCTCGCTCTACTGGAATTGTGAACCTCATATTTGGGGCTTAGCCCAAGAGGCTCTGGCAAGGGAAAAATTCAAGAGTAAGCTGGTGGTGTTAGGCAGCTATCTTTTATTGAACAGAACTGATTCTTGAGAATTGTGAACCTCATATTTGGGGCTTAGCCCAAGAGGCTTTGGCAAGGGAAAAATTCAAGAGTAAGCTGGTGGTGTTAGGCAGCTATCTTTTATTGAACAGAACTGATTCTTGAGGAGCAGGATTAACTCATAGGCTGTGCACCCAGAGTCAACAATGTGCAGGCTCTTGGCAACTGCATTTACACTCATGTAAACTCACTTCCAGTTACATGCAGACTAAGGGACTGGCCAATTCAAATGGAGGTGTGAATTACTTAGAACTTTCTACAAAAGGGGCGGTAACTTTGGGGTGGTTGCCATGGCATTCATAAATTGTCATGGTGCTGGTGGGAGTGTCTTATGTCAAGGAGCAATGAGGGCAGCTAGAGATCACTTTTGTCACCATCTGCTGGTTCCTGCCAGTTTCTTCACTTTAGACTTTCTGGGTCAAATATTGTTTTGGTCGGCAGGGTTATCACCAGAAACAAGTCCTGCTAGTTTCCCTACCTCAAATGCACTGAATACCACTGAATTGGTCACTTTACAATGGTTACTTTTATGTTATGTAAACACCTTCTAAAAATCAGCATCAAAATTTAAAATGTAAGAGGAAGAAAGAAAGATAACCTTTATCCTATATGCCAAAGATCATAGATAAGATGTCAGTCTCTTCAGGCTTTGATGCATTTTGTAATCACAGGAACTATACTGCTCCTCAGACTGAGCTTTTATTTTTGCTTTTCCTCTTACCTAGAAAACCCTTTGTATGCCTTATTGATTGGCTTATTACCTACTCATCCTTCAAGTGTCAGCTGTTATCTCTGTGGGAACTCTAGTCTGAACACCAGGCTGGAATAATTGCTCTAGTTCTAATTACAATATAGCGAAATTATCTGTTTGCACTCTTGTCTCTTCAAAATGTTCCTAAGTATTCGAAGGCATGAATTGGGTTTTAGTGACTTTTGCCAAGTATTAACAGCACTTACCATATAACCTGGTTTCTTAGCTCAGGCTGCTATAACAGAATACCATAGACTCTGTGGCTTAAATTATCGACATTTACTTCTAACAGTGCTAGAGGTTGAAATTCCAAGATCAATGTGTTAGCAGGATTGGGTTATTGACAGGGCCCCTTCTCCTAGTTTACAAAGCCATTTTCTTGCTATGCCTTTACGTGGCAGACAGAGAGCTAGCCAGCTCTCGGGTACATCTTATAAGGGCAGTAATCCCATCATGATGTCTAATTATACTTCCCAAAAGCCTGCCCTTCTAATACCATCACATTGGGATTAAAGGTTTGGAGAAATGCAAACATTCTGTACATTTTACTTGGGGATGAGAGAGACAGAGGGAGAGAAAAGGAAGGGAGAAACCAGGAACCCAAAATCCAGTTTAAATACTGACCTACTTGATAGCAATTTCAGGCAAGGCACAGTCTGAAAATCCTGACTTTGAAAGCAAGTCTAGAAGGAGGTTCTGGTGTGAACTAAATATTCTGTCAGAACTGCAATGGTAATAACTTTATTTACATCAGATAGGGACTCTGGGTATGGCTGGGCATGGTGGCTCACACCTGTAATCCCAGCACTTTGGGAGGCCGAGGTGGGCAGATCACAAGGTCAGGAGTTTGAGACCAGGGTGACCAACATGGTGAAACCCTGTAACTACTAAAAATACAAAAATTAGCTGGGTGTGGTGGCGTGTGCCTGCAATCCCAGCTACTCTGGGGGCTGAGGCAGGAGAATCACTTGAACCCGGGAGGCAGAGGTTGCAGTGAGCTGAGATCACGCCACTTCACTTCAGCCTGGGTGACAGAGCACGACTCTGTCTCAAAAAAAAAAAAAAGAACTTCGAGTATCTTTGAACAATATCCATTAAGAGACAAGACTGATACAGGAAAAGGAAAAGGAAGCATGGGTCAACATGTTTAGCCAAGGTTTTTACTGAACTATTTCAGTATAATTTATAATTGCAATCCAGTACAGTTTGTCTCTGTTTTTTGTTTTTTTTTTTTTTTTTTTTTGCGGGAGGCGCAGTTTGTGTCTTTCTTATGGGTTAGTCATTGTTTATTCCTTTATTTTTCCTTGGTTCTCTAACGAAAAATAAAATTCAAACTTACCTTCTCCACTCATTCACAACAAATTAATTCCCTAAAACAGGATAAATAGACATGATAAAAATATTTTGTAGCATATATTTTGTACATATAGTCTTATTTTCTCCTCTTAATTCGTTACATTAGGCAGGATTATATTCAATTTATGTGCCTATGTACTGAGGCTCAGTGAAATATAAAATATTTTCCAAGGTTTTCAAGCATATTAGTGGTAAAAACTTAAGTGGGCTATTCCTAACTTTCTCATAAGATTTAATAGTAAAGCACACTCAGAAATGCAGGGAGAGCTGAGGACTCACAGAGAATGGGAAACCCAGAAAGGATTGAGAAGTGGCCACATGAGAATATTAGTCCTTCATCTTTTTGGTTTATTCAAATGATTGTGGGCTGACAACTTCAATTAGAAAGAAAACGAGTAATTTCGTTACAATAGCATGGTGTCAGGAGTTGGAAAAATATGAAATTGAAGGCCATTTACTAGTTTTGCCATTTACTAGGTAAGGTGTTCTCAACACCTTATCTGTAAATGTGTTTCCTCATTTTCAAAGGGGGATAATAGTTGTAGTATTGTGATATTACTAGGATTAAATGAGGCAATATAAGTGAAAATCTCTCTGAAATATTAGTGCTCAGTAATTGTATTTCCATTTTCTGCTTTTCAATTTCATTTTTTGCTTAGAATAATGCTAAAATCTTAATTTTTAAGATGCTTTCTGAATTCTGGTCAAACCCTTTCATTATACCTAGAATTAACCTAAGAATGGAAATGAATTCATAACTTGTGTTTGAGAGGACTGAAAACCCCAGTGACCTCTTCCAGGTAAGATAGGCAAGAAATCTTTTTAATTCAATTCAGAGTAAGTAATGAATTCAATTTGTTAAAATTGATTATATTCTTCAGAAAAGTTAGATACAAATAAAATGAATCTAATAGGTAATGTGCTTCTATATAAGCAGTATATTTTTTTACTCACTTGAATCTTGTATCTGAAATGTTAAAAATCATTTGAACAAAGGGAGCTAGGACAATTACAGTAGTCCTCCGTGACCGGTGGGGGATATGTTCCAAGACCACCAGTGGATGCCTGAAATTGAGGATAATGCTGAATTATATATATATATACACACATATATACACACACACATATATATACACACATATATGTATACATGTATATACACACACGCACATATACACACACACATATGTGGACATACATATATATGATGAAGTTTATAAATTAGGTCCACTAAGAAATTAACAACAATAATAGAAAAACTATAACAAACTATAATAATAGCTATGTGAAGGTCATCTCTCCCCATCTCTCAAAATTCATATTGCATTGTACTCAACTATTTTTGGACAGCAGTTCACCATGGGTAACTGAAACCACTGAAACTGAAATTGAAACTGTGCATAAGGCAGTACTACCATACTTTTAATTCATTTTCCAGTACAATTTGTGTATGTGAATACTTTATTTTTACAACTAACATCTTAATTTACATGGTCCCAAATTATGTGTTTATATTTGGCAGAATATATATGGATATATTCAACACAGTGGTACAGATAGCATATTCACTCTCAAATATGTGTGTGTATAAATGTGTTGTGCATATGTATGCATATATGTTAATGTATATATGCGTGCGTGTGTGTGTGTGTGTGTGTGTGTGTATGTGTGTAGTGTGGAGTTTCAAGTTAGTAGGCCTGGCTAGGAGATGTTAAGCAATTTACCTAACCTTTCTAAACCACACTTTTTCTTATCTAATGAATATAATAATAATAATATCTAGAAGCCTGAACAACGAAGTGAAACTCTGTATCTCCAACATTTAAAAATAAAGTTAGCTGAGCACAGTGATCCTTGCCTGTAGTCCTAGCTCCTCAGGAGGCTCAAGCAGCACTTGAGCCCAGGAGGTCAAGGCTGCACTGAGTTATGCTTGTGCCACTGCATTCCAGCCTGGACAAGAGTGAGACCTTGTCTCAAAAGAAACAAAAAACAAAACAAAACAAAAAACTCTAAAATGGAGAATATCTATGGGAATTAGATAAAAGAAGAGAAAATCAACATATACATTGAAAAAATATTTATGTAACTATGCAACCATTCATTATTATTGTTCACTTTTAATCCGCTGCTGTCATGGAAATTTTCTTTTTCCGGTGACGAAGCTCATTTATAACATTCAGTTTAGAAACCCTTGTATCTCTCCTTTTCTTTTCACATGTGAGAACTCTCAACATACTATAGCCAAAGTCAATATTGTTAATCATTTTCCTTTGCCACAAAACCAAAAATACAAAGCCTTATTTTTTTCCTCCTGTATTTCCTTTCTTAGGTAGTGAGATCATCTCGTAGCGGGAGAAGCTGCCTACCCTCTGGGCAGAAGGGAAAACCCTCCAATAACAATGACTGTGATGGGTGTTGAAATATGCCCACAATGGACAGAATATCTTTGTGTTATGATTCCTGCTCCTGCTTTATTACAAGTATTAACACTTACTGAGAGTTATATATGTGCGAGTAACTGTGCTAAGCACTTTCCACTATTTAACTCACTTAAACTTTATAACAGCCCTATGAAATATTTATTATTTCCTTATTGCCATTGTAAAGATAAGGAAAGTGATGCTTTATGAGTTTGAAGACCTACAAGTACTAAAGTCAGAACCAGAATTTAATTACAGTTTTTACACCCTTAACCAGCATGTCAGCTAATAGGAAAAGAAAGTTCGAATGAGGAAGAAGCCAAATCTCCAGCCATGGGTTCAGCTGACTCAGATGCCACATGATATCACAGAGTTTTTTAGGGACTTGTACAGTATCTGAAACATCATCTGGTTTCTACAACCTTGATGGTTCCCATGAGATATCATTGCTATGATATTCTAGGTTGCATTCTATGATCCACTGGGCTCTTTCCCCTAATGCGCAGGGTTTTTTTTAACGTAATAAAACAGTGAACTTTTTATGCACTATTTTTTTCCCAACTCATTGTCTGTTATTCTCTGAGGCAGACCTTCTGTTAGTTTTGAACAAAATATCAGAAGCAAAGACATATTACATACTGTGCTGTGAAATGTTAATAAATGTGTTCAAAGTCACTGGCAAAATTTTGGCTGAAGAAAAGAAGTACATCATAAATAACACAATTTCAAGTATGTTACTATAGCCCAAAAATGTTGGAGCGAAATCAGTTCAGCTTGTTTTGTGTGGGGACCATCTGCTTTTTCTATTGTAAAGAATACTAGGCATTTGCTTTCAAGAAACTTAAAAATAACTGATAATCTGAACTTCAATTTCTCCAAAAGGAGGAGACAAACAATCCAGTTTACAAAAATTGACATTGTGTTAAAATATATATATTTGAGAACATGTTTTAAAAGCAGAGGCAATTACTTCCTCCCTCTTGGTGGTGCTCTTTGGTGAACATTTAAAATGAAATACTTGCTATTTGCCAAACAAGTCAGCTTCCGGCAGTGTGGCCAGTAACTTTAGGTTAACTAACTTTTTCCAAGTAAAATTCACTATTAGAATATTTTTAAAAGGAGAAGGTAGAATAAAAGTAAAAATAAAATAATTAAAAACTCTCCTCTACTAATACTTTCATCTCTCTCATCTTATGCATTCAGCAAATTAATTTATGACTCACAGTTAAAACTGTCTACTTTTTATGAATATCTTCATGCAATCCAGAAGCAGACCATGCAGCTAGTTTACAAATCAATATACTTAAGCCTTGTTTTGTTTCTTAAGTTATTTTGGGGGAAGAGATGTAGATATGAGAAAAAAGGATGAAAAGAAATATCAAATGGCATAATAAATTATTATATTTTTATTTCTATTCCACTTCTTGCTTTTTAAAAGACTGTAATGTTCTCCCATCATTACAAGGTCATGAGAAAGTATTTACACTCAAATTCTTCCTAAGTGGTGTTGAAAGTCCTCATAGATGACCTCACTATGCTCTATGAAATCCTCTTGTTACATGAAGTCAACTTTTCTACTTTTCTTCATTCAAAATTGTATAATGCTTCTGCCCCTGCTAACACCAAATGCAATGCTGGGCTACTGACATTTGCTTAAGATGTCACCATTCCTGCTGTTGAGCCTGCCTTTTCTGAGGTTGCTGGTGCTTAATATTGAAAGGAGCCAACATTACATACTGTCCTAAAGACATTTATTTCACTCCAAGTCATTTCCTGCGATCATGGTTTCCAGGATCTACTGAGGATAATCCTCCTCAGAGGAAGATTAGTCCTCCTCTCCCAAATCCGAGCATTAGATACCTAAGGTCAAAGGGATGACAACTGTTCTAAGAGCAGCATTTTCTGTGGCTGCCTAAGTGGCTAAAACCAGTGATGATCTTGTGCTTTCAGTGGCCAAGGACCTTTTGTCTCCTTGTCCTTACTACAGTTCTTTCAGTTTAATCCTTAGACAGATGAACCCTATCAAAACCATATTATAAGACATCCCACTCCCAACATCCAGACCATGCAGCTTGTGTCTTCTGGCAGCCCTTTCACGGTAAGAACATATACAGGGTAAATATAAGGTTTGTCATTCACTTTGGTATAATCGGAGCAATAGAATTACATGTAAGTTACTGGTAATCATTATTTTTCTAAACTTCCAGACACATCCTTAATATTTGTTCTTCCTATTATCAAGGGTATAGTTCTTTCCTTCCCCCAACCCTAGGCTTTCAGTTTTGTCCATCTGTACATGTGATATACCGCAAGAGAATGCAATTCTGCACCCTTGAATGAGGAAGGCTTTTATTTGTACTAGGCACTACAGTCTTGATTAAATTATAAACGGGGCTTATCTCATTAGGTGTTTCCCTTGTAAAAAATATCCCAAAAGAATTATTTTGACTCAAGATGAAAAGGAGCATACATTTCAGTAGATATATTTTCTCACTCTGCAAGTGCCAAAGTCCATGACTATAGGATGGGGGAGGAGCAAAAGAAGAACAACTGATATTGTGCCTTAAATTTACTTCCTTCCTTCCTTCCTTCCTTCTTTCCTTCCTTCCTTCCTTCCTTCCTTCCTTCCTTCCTTCCTTCCTTCCTTCCTTCCTCTTTCTTTCTTTCTTTCTTTCTTTCTTTCTTTCTTTCTTTCTTTCTTTCTTTCTTTCTCTTTTTTTCTTGTTGTTCTTTTGAGATTGAGTCTCACTCTGTCACTCAGGCTGGAGTAAAGTGGCACAATCTCAACTCACTGCAACCTCTGCCTCCTGGTTCAAGCGATTCTCCTGCCTCAGCCTCCTGAGTAGCTGGGATTACAGGTGAGCACCACCAAGCCCAGCTAATTTTTGTATTTTTAGTAGAAGCGGGATTTCACCATGCTGGTCAGGTTGATCTCGAACTCCTGACCTCAAGTGATCCACCCACCTCGGCTTCACAAAGTGCTGGGATTACAGGCATGAGCCACCATGCCTGGCCTGCCTTATGTTTCTTAAACACAGCAATAAGTGCTTATATAAATTAACTCATTTGTCTACTACCATATACTTGAGATACAGGTACATAGAGCTGAGAATATTGAGGCTCAAAATGGTTAACAAACAAACTTGCCCCAGATCAAAGTGCTACTAAGTGGCAATCTTTGAATCTCTGTCTGACTTTTCCAGGAACTTTTTTTTCCTTCCTTCCTTCCTCCCTCCCTTCCTTCGTTCCTTCCTTCCTTCCTTCCTTCCTTCCTTCCTTCCTTCCTTCCTTCCTTCCTTCCACTTGTGTTTTTTGTTTATTCTTGGTATGGCAACAAGAACACCTTATGAATCTTAGATTTTGGTTGAAAGGGTGCCATCTGTATGTGCAATGCCATATTATCTTAAACAATAATTAATAATAAACAGTTACTCTTAATTGAATGTATCACGTATCAAGTTTGATGTTGGTTAGGAAACCGTCTTAAGAATATCATGGTAATAATTTTACCAAAAACAAAACAAAAATTGAAAAGAAAGTGATACTTTGAAATGACTGAAACTGTTTAGAATGCACTCATGAACTCTTGTGAGTAAAGGAATTAGATATCTTTGTGTGCTCATGACTAGATGTTCCTTTTCTTATTATCTAAAATTTGCTGTAAAATAGAAGATAAACATGTGGAATACATATGAAATCATCCGTAATAAATTTTTCGAAAAATAATTAAACTAAATATCAATGAACCTACGTTTAAGAAATCTTGTACAAGGTGGGCTAGAGAAGCAGACTCCATTTCTGATGGCAGAAGTAGGAAATTGAGATTTAGAAAGAACAAGATCTGGTTATGGGTCAGAGCTCTAGCACTTGGTGGATTAAAAATCCTTTTCTCAAATGATGGAGATGAAAACATGCTCGTCAGCTTTCTTGGGGACAAGAGCATGGAAGTTTCTAGAAGGAGCTCAGGAGAAGCCAATACATGGTCCAATAGAAGATAGGAACACCATATGCATTGCATGTCATATCTGAGATTATGATAATATTTTGTCTTGAGATCAATGGTTTTAAAAAGTGGCAGAAATGTTACATTTGTTTGTCTAATTTTTTTATTGCCATCTTCCCACTCAGTAATAAAGATCTACTCAATATATTGGTTGTTATAAGAACACACATTGATTTTCCTTACAGATGTTGTATGAGAATGGGTAATGATCTTTTTTTACTTCAGAAAAGGTTAGGTCATCCTATAAGGATGCCATCATATATGTGACTTAAGATGCAGCAATAGATTTTAAAGTGGGCCAATAAAAACTGCTTTTTAGCCCAATAAAAAGCAAAAGGACATTAGCAGAATTTCAGGGACTTTGTTCTCAGCCTGGCCCAGACTCTTGAACTTCAAGAGTCTTGGAGACAGCATTCATCTCTTTTGCTTTAGTAAATGTGTGGCCTTGATGAAAGGTGTTTTAATTAATTTTTCTCTGTTAATCCTCATAAAGTTCTTAGAAACACATATTAACTTCACTTTACAAATGAATAAAATGAAAATATGAATAATTTACCCAAATTTTCACAACAAGGGAGGGTAGCTCTTGAATTTAAAAGCAGGTCAGTTTGAATCTCAAGAATATAATCTTAAGTGCTACAATATGTTATACAGTAAGAATGCTAAGAAGCTATTTGCTTGTCATTTCTTGATGAACTTTCTTTTCTTTAGTCATATAATTGTGGTTAGTCTGATACTCACTTTGATTAAGAATTCTGATCAGACAGAATACCACAAAGAGGGCAATAGTTTAACCAATACTAGAATTTACATTTATTCAAAAAACACTTATTGATTTTCTACTATGTAAGAGTTACTGTGCTAAGCACCATATGAATCAACATGAACTTGATATTTAAAATAATGCAGAAAGGAAATATTACAGAATGGTTTCTGGGCTAACTTCCTATACAGACAGCCAATTCCAATATTCTTCTGGACCACCTGAACGTTTCAACTAAATTAAGCATATATAATCACCAGACATCTAACTAAGAAAGGAGGAGGCCTCTATATTGGGTGCAGCAAATAAATTAGAAATATTTCAGAAAGATACAGGGTAATAGCCTTCATCTCCTCTTGACTTCATTGCTTTTTCCTCATTCCACAGTAGAATATTATTACACTGAAAACGCTAGAAAATTAATGGGAAGAATGAGATGCTACTCATATATCTTGGAACAGAAATTTGCTGAGATAGGCCTCTGTATCAGTTATTTGGGTTTTTTTCTCATTGAAGATCATGTTAACCAAGGTGGGCATCCAAGTTTGTCCTGATTAGGCAAAGCCGGCACTTAGCATCCTGTTCCCTGATCTGTCCAGCCCCAATCTCCAAGCTCCTGTCAATTTCAAAAGGATTAGCTCTTCCACAGTCCTTCCACTCTCGAGTGTGGTAATCGTTTAACGGCATATTTCTTTCTAAGAATCGGTTGAAAAGGAAATGTATATCTGTTATTGACCTCACTGCTTTGTCTGACTTAGGGAAACACATTTAGCAACAGTAAAAATTGAATAATGGATCTGGTGAAGTTGCGTTGCTGAGTACGACATAAACTCTTGCTACAGTACACATTGCAAGCTGCAATATACTATTTTCTGAGTATTTAAAGTTAGTCCAGCCCAAAATAACATCTACTTCCTAGGGTTATTGTGAAGATTAAATAAGCTGATATGTGTAAAGGCTTAGGACAATATTGTAAGCACACTCAAACCTCAGCTAGTATCATTTTTATTTCATTGTGTTTGTGTTGTCAGGACAATGCAAAACATATGAATAGTCCTCAGTAAAGATTCCTGACTAAAGAGACTGGCAACTCTTTTTCCCATTTTATATCAAATAAATGTCATAAAATTATAGCTAGAATAAAAAAAGACTATCAAGACTTTTCATTTTAAGGTGGTAGAATAAGGATATGTTTTTCTATTGTTATCTCTGAAAGTAGAGGGAGGATAAGAAGTACACACGTAAACTCTTCTGTCTAACTAGGACACACTGTAACCCCACATGCAATATTTGAGGAGGGTTGTTAGGCCAAGAAAAGTTTATTTCAAGCATGCCTGCTGCCACGGGTGCAGCAGACAGGATTAGGAGAATCCAGAGTCTCAGGCCAGGTGCCTCACCCTGAGAGACGAAACCAACTCTGTTGTTAGGAATAATAGCAACAAGAGATATGGACCACTGAGTTTATTTCTCTGGATCCCGCTAGATACTACAGATTAGGACTGCCGGAATAAATAAAAGAATCCACAGAAGTAGCATTAATGAAGGATTTATCCAAAGGAAAAGCAGAGAGGAGGAGAGGCCAAGTTGTGACCAGCCAGCTATCTGTCAGAATAAGGAATGTCTAGAAGAAAATCAAACCAAAGCGCTTGTAGTCTCTTGTTCTCTCTCTCTCTCTCTCTCTCTCTCTCTCTCTGTCTCTCTCTCCCACACACACATACACACACACACGCGTGCACACACACACACACTGTTCCAGGTTTTAATTTTTTCTAGATCAGAATGCTAGCCCTTCCTTCACATAAAGTGCTTCAAAATAACTTTTCTCAGAAGAATGTAAATCATTCAAATATGAGTAAGAGTCTTCAGACAACAAGAGCTTAAAGCAGGCACAGAAGGAAAACAAAGACAAAATGACGTGGCGGGGGAAGGACATTAAAAAAAATGTTGCCATTGTTTGGTGATGACATTGAAGAGAAAAATTAAATGACACAGAAATAAAGGTCACTTTAAGATATAAAAAAAGAGGAGACTGAGTACAATTGAAAAAATAAATGCCAGAATGTACAAGACTAAGAAACAATTAGCAAAATAACTTAAAATAAATAAAAAGTTAAAAAACACATAAAATGTGGAGATGCGGCCTCTATTAAGATGAGAGACGAAGAAAAGCAAAACAATACGTATTTGAATTTATTTAATTAGAATGCCATTCAGAAATCATTCAAAGCTTGAATCTGAGCTTTGAGGAGTCACTACAGCATGTCTCCAGAATAACTGATTCCGAATGACAAATTTCAAGACTTTTTCAGATAAACTGTTGTGATTTCAAAGATGAGAGAAAGAGAGAGGCAGAGACAGAGATCCTCATATGTATAGGAAAAGGTAATAAAAATAGGCAGCTCTCAGACATGTATACAAAAAAATTCCCATATTGGAAGAGAGGTCTGTTATTAGAAATCTAATCAAGGTAAATTGCTAAAGAGGGAATGAAGAAAATCATAAAATAGATATTCCACACACACACACACAAATACAGCAGTCTCACCAAGTCAGAAACAATATTTCCTTCTAGTCTGCCAGACAACATGGATTATTCCTATAGTCTAAGACATTTTGTTGGGTGTTCTAGTTATTTGTGTACTTGGCTTTCTCGTCCATACTTAAGCCCCTCTTTTTTTGCACATAGATTGGGCTCAAGGCAAAGCTGTAGCCCAATGATAAATAGTCTGAGATTACAATCAGGAGTTCCATGACTTACTTCTCTAATTATTAATAATTGTATTTCATGAAAAACAAAACTCTTGGATAAACAAAGAGTTTTTAAAAGGCTATTCTGGTATGGTTTTGTGTGATAAATATTCCTCTGTGTGTAAGCCTAAGTCGTGTGGAATAATGAGGCATTAATACAAGGCAGGAACTTATTCTAGGTACTGGTTCAGGCATATTTAGCACTAAGATGATGGTCCAGGGAGTCAGGCTGCTATTTTTTTAAATTACTTTCAGTTCTGGGAGACATGTGCAGAACATGCAGGTTTGTCACATAGGTATACATGTGCCATGGTGGTTTGCTGCACCCATCAACCCATCATCCAGGTTTTAAGCTCCACAAGCATTAAGTGTTTGTCTTAATGCCCTCCCTCCCCTTGCCCCCTACCCCCTGACAGGCCCCAGTGTGTGACGTTCCTCTCCCTGTGTCCATTTGTTCTCATTGCTATTTTTTTAAACTAAAGTTTCAGACCAGTCTCTGGGCCAGATCCATTCTCAGCTGAATATGCCCAGTGCTCATGTTGGCAGGTTGTGACAGTCACATAACATTCCATAAAATGGGCTTCTCAGAAAGACCATCTCAGCCTTGAATATCTGTGAATGGCAATGTGAAGAAAAGCACATTAGCTTATCTCTCTTCTCTGATCTTCCAAGTTTATGAAGTAAAAATTTTCAAGGGCTACCTCTAGAGAGAAAACATGTTTCAAACCTGATCTAGCTGCTATCTCTACCTGATAAAACTATGGTTTAAGTGTACAATATATAAACAAGCAATGTGTTAATACAAAAAAAGGAAAAAAGGGAGAAATAGAGAGAGAGCAAGAGAAAGTGGGATGGGGGAAGGAAGGAAGGAAGGAAGGAAGGAAGGAAGGAAGGAAGGAAGGAAGGAAGGAAGGAAGGAAGGAAGGGAGGCAGGGAGGGAGGGAGGGAGGGAGGAAATACCTAGGCTCGGTATCCCAATCAAACATGTTTAATTTAACATGATCTTCTTACAAAGAGAGTTAAAACATAAAACATCCTGGGAACACCCAATCACATTGGTACAGTCGCCTAAGGCTGGTTTTTATGAATCAATTCCACAAAACATCATCCTTACAATATCATCTTCATCAATTAATATTTATTGAGCAGCTTCTCAGGTACATGACACATGAACAGAGATGATTAACTTCCTGTTCTTTTCCCTTCTCTTTAGAAAATGAAGCCAGTACAACCTTCAAAATATCTGCCTGAGGGGAAAAAATGGACTTGCTCTCACAGCCTGAACAAACATTATTTCCAGAACTAATTTTCCACTTATCTGACTCTTGCCATCCGTATTTTTAATATCCCGTGATGTCTCTGAACAATTTAAAATTGAAAGTCACTATGTACAAACTGTCACAGTCAAGAGTGTGTTTTGTATCCATTTCATTTGTTTAATGTTTTATATTTTAAAATTCCTTTTGATGGCAATTACTTAAGCTAACCAAAGTAGCTATTGTTTTTCTCAATTTATAGGCACACATTTATAAAATTTAAGTGATTTATACTACATCTCCTTGTTTGCTTGGGCTTCAAACTTTCTGTTATTAATTTGTAAATAAGGACACATGCTCACTCAAAATTACATTACATGCTGCAGAGTAATTTTATATTACTTTTCCTGTTTACCAACAGCTTTCCTTCTACAGGTTGAGAAAGAAAGAGATAATGTAAGTGTATCTAACAACAGCAAATCTTTGTTAGTACTTACTGAGCCAAGCTCTGTGCCGAATACTTTGCATTTGTGGTATTTATATTTAGAACAGACTTACGGGGTTGGCATTTGTATTAGTCTTATTTTGGATGAATTTGCTGATGCTTTTGAAAGTAAAGTTGCTGAGTCATATGGTATTTCTAGTTCTAGATCCTTGAGGACTCGCCATACTGTTTTCCATAATTGTTGAACTAGTTTACAATCCCACTAGCAGCGTAAAAGTGTTCCTATTTCTCCACATCCTCTCCAGCACCTGTTGTTTCCTGACTTTTTAATGATTCCCATTCTAACTGGTGTGAGATGGTATCTCATTGTGGTTTTGATTTGCATTTCTCTGATGGCCAGTGATGACGAGCATTTTTTCATGTGTCTGTTGAGTTTGTGTCCTTTGCAGGGACATGGATGCAGCTGGAAACCATCATTCTCAGCAAACTATCGCAAGAACAGAAAACCAAACACCGCATGTTCTCACTCATAGGTGGGGACTGAACAATGAGATCACCTGGACTCGGGAAGGGGAACATCACACACTGGGGCCTATTATGGGGAGGGGGGAGGGAGGAGGGATTGCACTGGAGTTATACCAGATGTAAAGGACGAGTTGATGGGTGCAGCACACCAACATGGCACAAGTATACATATGTAACAAACCTGCACGTTATGCACATGTACCCTACAACTTAAAGTATAATAATAATAAAAAAAGAAAAAATAATAAATAAATAAAATAAAATGGTTCAACCACAAAAAAGAAAAAAAAAAGAAAGTAAAGTTGCCATTAAGTGGCAGAGCTGGGTTTAGAACCCAAGTCATTGGAATCCAATACCCATATTCTGAATTACTGCAATACACTTGCCCTTTTTACTTTGTGGAAGCAACTAAATTATGTTTATACATTCTCCAGATATGTACATTGTTTTAGATGACACATTCCTATATCTTAATTACTGGATCATCTAGACCATATAGGTAATAATTTTTAATATGTTGGTGGTAAGTACATGTTTAAACACTGAAAATCTCTGCCCAAATATTTTTAATTCTTTTACATACTCCATAGGTATTTTGATTTCAACCAAATTCAACAAACATATAGTGATACACTCTATGTAGAAATAAATTATATGTGGCATTATGAGATCTCAAAGGCAAATATAACAGATTTCCAATTCTGAAGGAAAAATGACATATTACTGCAAAATTCTAATAAACAAATCTAACTGGAAATTAAATGTGGTTCTTGGTTCTGTTTCTAATTCATTCATTATATTTATAGATGTAAGTGATCTATGCCAAATAGAAGCATACAAACATCACACCAACAAGAAAACTGTCATCCTATCTACCAATAGAACAGCTCTTCGATTTTACAAAGAGCTCCCAGTATATAGCAGCAAAAAATTTTGAGAATTCCTTGTACCAGTTTACAACCCAGGATGGTCTAAAATATAGAGCAATAACAATTTTATAACTTTTCTTATTGTAACGCCATGTTATTTCTCCCATAATGTTGTTATTGGTAGCAAAATTTGAGGGAGAAATTTTGCAGGCAGTTTTTGTGGCAATTGTAGATTAACACTTTCATTATTAAGTTCTTCAGTGTTGGCTTATTTGTAGATTTCATTAATTGATAATAGTAATAATGGCTTACTATCTAGCTTTGCAATTATAAAAATAATGCCTCAAATTTTCACAAAATATCTAGAACATAAAACCCTAAATAGAGTGTATCTTGTGGTGTCAGAAAGTGGAAGGTTGGGATTGGACTGAGGGGTAGACAGTTACCATGCAAATTACATGAAGAGGTTAGCATATAATTGGAATTTGCCCCTAGAATCATAAATTAGGGATGTATCCTCATCCTCTTACACTTGTAAGCTTCTCTTTCTTGAAAATCCTGCCTAAAGAAATAGCACCATTTTGTTGAAGTTTTTAAAATACTCTTCATAATTACATAGTATATGACTCAGAAATAACCCCTACCTATAACCTCATTTACTTATTTATTTGTTTGTTTAGCAAACATTGATTCTACTCTGCTATGTGATAGCATTATGCTGTTTCCATTATGTGCAATGATGAGCAGGGTCAAAACTTTTCCTGCCTCATTATAATAAAAGCCTAGTGAGAGATCCAGATGAGTTAACAGGAAATAATAACACGAAGCAATGAGAGCTGTTGGTGGGGTAGTAGAGAATATCAGGAGAGTACATGTAGGGGAGAAGCACTGTTCAATGTCTGCCACGTGCATGTGAAGGTGTGTAAAAGTGATCAGGGAATGCTGTCCATATAAGCTGACAGTGCCAAGGACGCCACAGTCAAAGAATACAGAGTAGCAGATACATAGGATGAATAAGTCTAAAGATCTAATATACCATAGGAAGACTATAGTTAGTAGTAGTGTTTTGGATTCAGAATTCTTGCTAAATGAGTAGATAACCCCTGCTCTTTTCTTCAGGAGGGAAAAATAGGTAGCTATGAGAGATTATAGGTATGTTAATTTTCTCCACAATAGTAACCATTCTACTGTATACATATGTATCTTATAACAGCATATTGTATACCTTTAAACACACACTTTTTTTTTTTTTTAAAGAATGTATCTGCTCATCCAGGCAAACATTGGAGGAAGAGAAGTTTAATGATGCTTCACTCAGAGAATGACTCATGTAAAGGCTGAGGGTTGAGAGGGGTCAAGATATTCATGACATTAGGAGTAACTGAACTGAGGGGTACACAGAGTAGGGTGAGAAGTGGGTGGCAGTTGCTCAGAATAGATAGCTGTGAAGGAGCCATGTAACAAAGGATCTTGTAACTCTCGATAAGGGAGATGCACAATATCTTAAAAGTAATGGGGATCCATTCGTTTATACAGGTGTGAGATAGGGTGTTTGTGTTTTTTGAAAGATTGCTATAGCTATAATGGGGAAAATGACTAAAGGCAGAGGTGAGAGGGGAGGCAGGAAAGTTTCTACATATTTTTAAAATATATATGTATATAGGTACATAGAGATATACACATATATGCATATATATAATCAATATACAATATTGTATAATTAATATTACATCATTTTTAATTTCATGTGTCTTTCCTTTTTTATACCATATGTGTCAATGATTAAATAAGTTAATTTATGAAAACAGTTTGTACATCACCTTCTCACATTAACATTTCATGGACTTTAATTAGTGGTGATTCCACAGCACCATTCAAAGAGCGATTGGTTAGAAATAAACAGAAAAATATCAGAGAATGCTAGGGATCAAAAATCTGCCATTGCTGAGTGCTTGTGCTCCATTTGAGTGGTGCAGAGGCCTGGGTTTTTGAGTGGCAGCAGTCTGGAACTGTGCAGAGAGGGTAGAGTGTGCAGTGACTCAGTAACTCAGTTATTTTTTAAAAAATACATAGCCGGGTCAGCATATCCAATTCTGTTTTTCTTCAAGGAATGCTGTAACAGGGAAATCATTCTTTCCTGTATGGAAAGAAGACATATTCTAGATTACTCAAAAGTAAAATAATGGGTTGCAGATTCTCCCCACATTTCAATACTGTATGCCTAAGACCCAGAAATTAAAAAACCAAATGGATCATTTAGCTCAATAGCCCTCACGTTTCCCATCTGCAAATCTCTCACGGAGGGGATTAGAGAGTGTGGACAACCTCCTGTGATCTAAAACATAAAAATTCAGGGTCAAGTGAAATGTTATGCCCAAAACTTTGAAATATTTAGCCCAATACCGAATGGAAAGTACATCATATTGGTTGTTTGCAAAAGAAATGCTAGCATCATCTCCTGTATGCTGATAGTTATAAGTAGTTTGAGTAGAAATGTCCTTTCAAAACTTGAGCTATCTATACTCAATAACATCGACAACCATATCCTCACTGACTGTATTAGACAAGAACTCATTAAAAACATACAATTTAAGTGATCTAAAAATTCACAATGTAATCATTGAACATGAAATAAAATATTTAATCAAAAAGTCAGCGTATAACTGAAAAATTTTCAAACGGTAACAATTCAAAAGTTACGGCTGTGTTCCCTGTTTCCTTTATCTATTATATTTTATTTTATCCCACGGGTAAGAAGATATTATATAGCTGGAAAGTAAGGAAAAGCTAACAAAAGTAACTCAATATACTCAGTTAGTTGCTTCTATAAAAATAGAGTTATAACTCAGTAAAATTGTAGGGTTCTCGCCTTTTTATAACAAGAATTTTGTTTCGATTTAGTGCTTTAGATTTTGTTTTGTCACTACCTATGACCAAATAACTTGCTGTAAAGCATTTGTCATGAGGTGCCAGCATAGACTGTGCTTGATGACACAGGACCAGGGAACCATGAATGAGGGAAAAGAAAAAGAATTACAAGTGGGAAACAAAATAAAGCATGTGAAGGAAAGAATATGGAGAATAACTTGTGCAGTAACTATATCATAGTAGTCACTCAGAAGATGAAAAAAAGTGACACAGGATGAAAAACCAAAAAGCGAAAAGGAAATATATGATGCTTTAATTCATGATATGGAAAGAATGCTCTGCTCTCATTTATATGAAAGAGCTAAGTGAGGAGAATTCATGGACACAGAGAGGGGGAAAACACACTCTGGGATCTGCTTGAAAGTGCAGGGTAGGGGGTGGAAGAGGATTAGAAATTATAACTTTTGGGTACTAGGCTTAGTACCCAGGTGAATAAATAATCTGTTCGATAAATCCCCATAACCTGAACTGATCTATACAGTAAACCTGCACATATATCCCTAAACCTAAAATCAAAGTTCAAAAAAGAGAAAGAATGCTCTACTCTGGCAATTTCTCCTCATTCTGTTACCTATTCCAAGGAAAGGACATTCCTTTAACCATCCCAGTGTGCGAATATTTACCTTAATACCACTTGCGTTGATGCCCACTTCATCTTTTTTTTTTTTTTAATTTAATAATCTCTCTGCTTCTATAATGTCAGTCCAAGTAGCTTAGTGTTTTGGGAAGAATCTACTTAATTTTCAAAGTCTGTGTAACCATTATTCCAGTGAAAAATATGCTTTAGTTCCTTTCTCTAACAGTCTTAAGCTAATTTTACACATCGGCCCCATTAGAAGAATCTTCTTTCTCTCTAAAGGATACCACTAAGTCCAATACTCAGTTAGTGCAAAGACCAGAATTGTCTTGCAAAGTGGCACAAAGCAGATCACAGAGACCAAAACTCAGTCTTCCAGAAAAGAAAAAAAAATCTTTTAAAATGCAGAGGAAGAAAATTTCCTCTCTCTAATAAATCAAGAAGTCATAAGATATCTGTTATTTATTTTACAGGTGGAGGTCAAATGCCAACTATTTTTCAAGAAAAAAAAAATACCAGTCTTTCATTTCAATTAACCTTATAAAGCAGTCCATAAATATCTTCGAAAAATATTCCTGGCAGCAGGAATTGTTTTAAAGGAAGTTTTTTACTAAGATAAATGGAGACCTATGTTGAGTTTAGCGTTCAATCAACTTTCCAATTTAAGCATTTGAAAGATGAGTTTCCTGAAATATACTTCAAAGCCTGATTTGAAGACCCTGATTATCCCCTTCAAGGCACCACACAGGGAATGTCCAGAAATCTTTCAAAGAACAAAGCCAACCTCCAGAAGCAATGACCAAGTTCTTTTTTCTCTTTTTGAGACAGTAAAGATAAATGTATTATATGTGGCTTATCGCATTATGTAAATTACATATGTCTAGTGTTTAACTTATTCCAAGGAAGAACTGTTGTAGAATTCTGTGGTTCTAAAAGTAACAATTTAGAAAATGGACAAAATTTTAATTTTGAGCTAATTAATCTAATTGAAGATCCAATTATCATATTATACATATACTAAATGTTTTTATAACAAGGTCTTATTATTTCGAAGTTATCATTAGTTAAAGATATTTTGAAATTTCCTTGGGAAAGTAAAAATAAGTTGAAGAGCTTGGTACATAAACAGGAAAGAAATAACAATCTATATAAATTTAAATGTTTTATATTTTAAAAATAGCATCATGAAAACCAGAAATAATACCACAATTTTAGTTATTGAATTTAAATCTTACTCTTAATTAAAATTCTAAAATTCCTGATGAAAACATATAAAGATCTACGCAAATGAATGTATTTGTTCCAACCATGAATGGACACATGTTTCAGGGTTATATCTAAGGCTGATCCTTATTTGTAGAATAAGGATTATGTAAGTTGATATAAATTAGGATAATATAAATCATATAAGTTGCTCATAATACTTTAGGTGTAATGAAAGTATATTAAAATTTTGTATGTATTCCAAACTCAAACTTGTTTCTATTGATTACAGTGCTTACAGGTAGAGGGACACAGAGAGAGAGAGAGAGAGAGGCAGGGAGAGAGGAAAGGAGGGAGGAAGAAAGGAAAATTTAAAACACAATATTATAATTAAAATATTCACTATTATAGAAGCAGCATTTAATTTTAGTAAGTTTCAAGGACTTTTATAAACTCATAAAACAGAATGGAATCTAGAAGAACTAAATCAGACTACTTGAGTAAGTCACCATTATGTATTCATATTCTAAACCAGGTATAGTACCATAAACTTAAGATATAGAACATATTATTGGAATTAAATTGTAGAAAGTTCTTTAAAGATAAAGATTAGAATCAATGCAGGTCTTTACACAAATACTGACTGTTTCATAATAAAAAGGTATCATTATTACTGGAGATAGAAGACACTAGAGAAAACTATTTTGTAAGTTTATTTTAAAAATCTTCAAATGGAAGCTTCAATGGAGCCTGCAGATGGGAGATGCTACAGGCCGGACTGCTGTTCTTCATACAACTAATTTTAACCAACTCCAGATACTCATTTTGGTACATATATGAATTTTTGAATGCTAGAATATTTTCCCCTTAAAAATCATATGAGTTACCCACGATGCCTTGGGTTTAATGTGAGTATATTAAAATTAGTGTGTATTCCAAACTCAAACTTGTTTCAATTGATTCCAGTCTTTACAGATAGAGGGACACAGAAAGTGAGAGGGAGGGAGAAAAGAAAGGAGGGAGGGAGAAAAGAAAGGAGGGAGGAAGAAAAGAAGAGGTTTTCCTGCATCCGCTAAAACACATCTTATCTTGATATCCAGCTGTTGTTGAGTGGTTTAAAAATCCCTTTTGCTGACTGGGTTATGGGGAGAGATGTGAGTTGCTGTGATGTCATATCAGCCATGCAGAATGAAACACATGCTGAAAATATCTAAAACAAGTTTATCTCTCACTGCAGCTGAGAATGGTGCTGGTGGAGAGAAACAATTCAGAAATGGTTTACAAGAATTCATTTCTACGTATAACAAGGACCACCATGAAAATACATAGGATCATTTCCATTATCAGTAATAAAAAATGATGCATAAGCAAGGCAAATATGTAATTAGACTGAAACATGACAACTAGAGATTAGACAAAGCTTCCATGAAATTGACAATAGACAATGCTACTGATATTTCTTGGAATTTTGTAACCACTGGCCTGACATGAAATGTTACATTATGCATCAATTTATTTATCAATTTGTTTATTTCACTGAGATTTTTGAATAACCCTATGCAAGGCACACAACTACAAGATGTGGCGATTCAAATATAAAAATGATGACACGCATCCTGCCCTTAGAGAGTTTACAACCTAATGGGGGATAAGAGGGAGATAAGCTCTGCATATAAATGATTATAATGCAATGAATTACATAGTTAGTGTTATGGCCTGAGTACAGATAAACTACTGTATGGTTTCACCTGAGAGAAAGTTTGATTATAGTTGGGAGATAGGAATGTTTCACTAGAAGCTGGTGTTTGAACCAGGACTTAAAGGGTGGGTCCGTAGCCTAAGTGGGGCAGGTACATCAGCTGCTACAAAAGGAGAAATGCTGTAGGTATAGGGATCTACAAGAATCAGAATGGATATGTAGCCAAAAACAATTTTGGAGCTATCTTAGAATTAACTTGTGTATATCAATTAACTCAGTAATTTGATGTCTCAGTAACTAGCCTGAGAAGCATTCACCCATGTATACAAAGTGACAGGTGCAAAGATGTTGCAGAGTTTGAAGATCATATTGTTAAGTGAGAAAAATGCACAGAGCCCAGATAAAGTATGGTGTCATTAGCACCAAAAAAGTTACACACAAATAATTTTTCTTATAGGGGTGCATATGTGATTATGCAGACATGTATGTTTTCTGAAAACAAACAAGTCACATTGATAGCATTGGTTTTCCTCTAAGAAGTGTAACAGGATGGAGGTAACGACATTCTTTTTTTCATACAGAGAATGAATTTGTTCATTTCTTGTGTAATCAAAATCTAGTTAAAGAGTAATGGATACAAAAGATTACACTTAGATAAATAATTCACTTTCCTTCATATAACTAAAAGCAGAGGCACTCTCACATTTTTCTTTCAGTCCACTGGAACATGCTTGGTTTATTTTGATCTTTACAGATTACCTGCTTAACTTTGGGTAAATATCCTTGCTTCCTATTATTCAGTGTCTTTCTTAGTAAAGTATAGCTAACGGTAATCTCTTGCTTAGCTACAACAAAGGTATCTTACAAGAATTTAATACAAATACATCGTGAATATCAAAAGATGAACACGTGGAGAATAAAACAATGTCCATTATTATTAATTTTCTCCTTCTTAATTTATGTACATACTCTTCTGGAAACTTCATGGCCACATTTTTCTATGTGTCACTTCACAATGTATTCGAATGCCAATTAATAATAAAAACTGCTGGGAGAAGATGAATACAAATGTAATCACCATACTGGACTCTGGCCAAGATCCCAGGATCATTTCTCTGTCAAAAAGTGCTATGAATCCATTTCAGGTGTGCAAGGTCAGGACCTCTGATTTGCGTCTCATTTGAAATCGTGGCCTCTGTCAGCCAATAGGTCTTAACAGTGTTCCAAGTCTGACTGAAGGGGTCTGAGCAGAATAGAAGGCGTTGCTGATTTCATTGCCTACTTCTTTCCACTCTCTTTAGTGATCCCCTTTTCTCCCTGAAGAAATCTTTGAAGTGGAGGGTGTTAAAACCCTGGGTCCCTGGTAATGGCAGCCTGGTGCTGCTGAGAGCAGAGAGATTGAGCGCCAATTATGAATGGATCAGGCACTGCAGCAAAGGGACAGAGAGGATTTCTTCACAGACGCTGTTGAATTTGTCATAAAGAGCGTACTCCTGTTGATGCACTATTTTTTGGTAATATTTAGAGGACTTTAGCAATTATATTTGAGACGGGGAAAATTAGCATGGCCTTGAATTTTATTTTAACCTGTAAAATATTTATGACTGCCTAATATATCTTTCTAAATAATGTCACTTGCCTTAATTAGACATATTTGCCTCATTTAAACCTTTGGTTCCTGGACTTCATTCTGTATTTTGAATTGTTAAATTCAAAAATCTGCTAACTTAGCGATTGGTCTAGTTATAGCACTTTTCCCATGCCTGAAATATTGCCCACTAGTCAAAGAACCCTGGAAAGGTACATTTGTAAAACCAGAAACCTTGGCTTTTTGATTACCCAGTTATGTGCATAAAGATATTCATACTAACACAACACTGATGGCCAGTGGGCAGGCATTGTCCAATTAGTACCAGACCCTAGGAGGGATACCTTATTTGGCACTTCAAGCTGGCACTGCTTCTCTGTGTGCTATTATAGGAAAAAGCTGAATGCCAGAACAGGGAGGCATTTTGTGCCATCAACGCCAAAGTAATATTTAGACCAGAGCATTTGCTCATCCATATGTTTTTTACCAGGGTTGTAATTTTCATTTTTCACAAAGGTAGGAAATCTGCTCTGTAAAGAATGATCCTAAAATTATTTCTTTCTTCCCTTTCGGAGGTTTACTTGTGAACACAAACACACAGAAAAATCTCCTGAATTGAAAGGAATATTTTATTTGAATTTATTATATGTGAGCTTGTAGTTATACTATTTTCAAGTTAGAGTTTAGAGAGTGTCCTGATGTGTAAATCTGTTTAGCTGGCTTTGAATTTAACAGTGTGAGTGTGGTGGATGAGAATGGGATGGGTACACTATTCTAACTGCCTCGAAAGTGAAAAGAGGTTTCTAGTAGAGGAACAGAGAATTGTAATAATAGAGCTCTGATGACGGAAGGAAGGGCTGCCAAGAAAAGAAAAGAGAAATCAGTTCACAGATAAAGGACGAATTAATGAGGCTGAAACTGCTCTGGGACAATAAAGAAAATTTTGCCTCTTCTCAAGCTTTGCTTATATGCTGATATATATGCTAAAATAATTGTGACTTCAAATGACTTAATTTAAGAGACAGATAAAGATTATTATATCCACCTTTCAATGAAAAACCATAATTAAAGTAATGCCAAATATCTGTATTCGATAAAGGTAAGTACTCCAAACAAGCCACGGGTTAAAGTAAAGTAATAGAAAATTGAATGTTTCACCTCCAGCTAGTTCAATATTGAGGACTAGATCAAATATTTTTTTGAGGTTCCTTTAATGTCCAACTGCTGTGATTTTCAGACAAATACTAATAACCAGTAGCTATTCCTCCATACAGTCCACTAATGGGTTGTCAAAGAATACAAAATAAGCATCACTTCACTTATTCTTGCCACCCTCTATCCACAAGGTGAAGCCAGTTCATTTTATAATTCAGTTGTACAACTTAGTTAAAATGATAAAATGATCATATGTCATTACTTCACGTAAGCTGAAAACAAATACTTGCTATTCTGTCTTCTCTCAAGATACAACATACTCATTTCTTCAAATGTAAACCTCTTTGGTTGCACAGCTATAAAGAACACCATAAATCTTTGTCTGTATCATGAAATTACTTAATCCCTTCCTGATTTAGTGTATTAATGATAACACATACTATTTTAATTACAATAAAAGGCCTTTTTTGTAGAACATGTGGTTGGGTACACAAATATAGTCATAAATTAAAGCCTAATTTAAATGCCATGTGTGTGTGTGTGTGTGTGTGTGTATATATATATATATATATATATATATATAAATTTTTATAAATAGTAAAAAAAAAACTGGCCTCAAAGATAGAAACTGCCCATGACGGGACCGAGCTAGTTATATCTGATAGTGAAATCTGGTAATTCCAACTAAATTAATATTATATTGTTCTGACATATATCTTAAGGGTATTTAAGGTTATTGTTTGCTGTCATTTCTGCATTCTAAAATAGGCAGTGAAAATATTGGCATTCCAGTCTTGATTGGACATGATCATATTCTTATTTACTGTGTGCTTCTTTTTTCTCTAAGACCGTTAGATAATAATTTTATTATTTTTTCAATGAAAAACTTGGGGTAGTTTATTGATGGGTACACCAGGGTGATTAAAGAACAACCAAATAGCTGTGTGAATGGGAAAAAATACCACTTTCCTAGTTTCATGTTCTTTAGTTTTAACTTCTGATTGCCAAATGTTCCTTCCATGGATTTATACATGCTTTTACAAACATCTGTCAACATACTACTTGTTGTTAGTAACCATTAAAATAAGTTGATCTAGTTAGGGTAGATAATTTTTACTCAAACTAACTACTGGGCTCATTAGACACACTTAAATAACCGAAAGTTTGCCTGTTCACTCTGATGGTAGTGTCTTTTGCTGTGCAGAAGCTCTTTAGTTTAATGAGATCCCATTTGTCAATTTTGGCTTTTGCTGCTGTTGCTTTTGGTGTTTTAGACATGAAATCTTTGCCCATGCCTATGTCCTGAATGGTACTACCTAGGTTTTCCTCTAGGATTTTTATGGTATTAGGTCTAACATTTAAGTCTCTAATCCATCTTGAATTAATTTTCGTATAAGGAGTAAGGAAAGGATCCAGTTTCAGCTTTCTACTTATGGCTAGCCAATTTTCCCAGCACCATTTATTAAATAGGGAATCCTTTCCCCATTTCTTGTTTCTCTCAGGTTTGTCAAAGATCAAATGGCTGTAGTCATCAGAGTGAACAGGCAACCTACAGAATGGGAAAAAATTTTTGCAATCTACTCATCTGACAAAGGGCTAATATCCAGAACCTACAAAGAACTCAAACAAATTTACAAGAAAAAAACAAACAACCCCATCAAAAAGTGGGCAAAGGACATGAACAGACATTTCTCAAAAGAAGACATTCATACAGCCAACAGACACATGAAAAAATGCTCATCATCACTGGCCATCAGAGAAATGCAAATCAAAACCACCATGAGATACCATCTCACACCAGTTAGAATGGCAATCATTAAAAAGTCAGAAAACAACAGGTGCTGGAGAGGATGTGGAGAAATAGGAACACTTTTACACTGTTGGTGGGATTGTAAACTAGTTCAACCATTATGGAAAACAGTATGGCGATTCCTCAAGGATCTAGAACTAGATGTACCATATGACCCAGCCATCCCATTACTGGGTATATACCCAAAGGATTATAAATTATGCTGCTATAAAGACACATGCACACGTATGTTTATTGCAGCACTATTCACAATAGCAAAGACTTGGAATCAACCCAAATGTCCATCAGTGACAGATTGGATTAAGAAAATGTGGCACATATACACCATGGAATACTATGCAGCCATAAAAAAGGATGAGTTTGAGTCCTTTGTAGGGACTTGGATGCAGCTGGAATCCATCATTCTTAGCAAACTATCGCAAGAACAGAAAACCAAACACCGCATGTTCTCACTCATAGGTGGGAACTGAACAATGAGATCACTCGGACTCAGGAAGGGGAACATAACACACCGGGGCCTATCATGGGGAGGGGGGAGGGGGGAGGGATTGCGTTGGGAGTTATACCTGATGTAAATGACGAGTTGATGGGTGCAGTACAGCAACATGGCACAAGTATACATATGTAACAAACCTGCACGTTATGCACATGTACCCTACAACTTAAAGTATAATAATAATAAATAAATTAAAAAAAAAAAAAAGAAAAAAAAAAAAAAAAAAAAAAAAAAAAAAAAAAAAAAAAAAAAATAACCGAAAGTAAAATCAAATGTCTTTTCTTATGGCATGATAGAGTAACTTGTACCACATTATCTTTCCATTATAAACAACTATAAAACAGGACAAAATACACAAAGCCATATTTTTCAGACATTGGAAAAGAGGAAGTGCAGAAACATCATTCCTAAGCGAAGAGAAACACAGGAGGTATTCCTCATGGTTACCCCAGTTGTCTGCCTTGAAGCATTGTTCAGACAACAATATAATGAAATGGAGCCTAAGCAAAGCAGGGTAATAGTAATAAGCTGAAGAAGCAATAATCTGACCCCAGACATAAAGAAGTGGCTGGAATTTGCTGTGTAGGGTCTTGAAAAGGAGGTTGCTGCACAAAGAAGGAGTTCTATGTATTTGCAGATGGATCTAGTTAAGTCTTTGTACAAATACTACACTACACATATGTAAGATGAAATTTAATGAATTGTAGCCAAAAAAAAAAAAAAAAAAGTTATGGGGAAGCTCAGCACTGCACAGAGATCTCAGAGGCCACAAAGTACAAGGAAACATAAGAATTTCAATCCGACAGAGTAGGGAGAATATGCTGAATACCCCAGGTTTCCAACTGAGATTCCAAAAGTTCATGCTATAAAAGAACTACTTGAGAAATTCATTAAGACCTAACCTATACTTATCCTTACAAAGCTTTAAATCAATCATAATTAGTGGCATATTAATCCACAACTAAATTGCTTCTTAGAATGAAACTCAATACCTTTTAAAGAAAGACAAAAAAATCCAGACTTTGAACACTATAGCATTGAAAATTATTTTTAAAAACATAAAAAATGCTAAGCCTATAGAGAATCAGAAAAGTTTTGCCTATAATTAAGAAAAACAAAAACAATAAGAATAAAACCACACATAAAATCTGTATTTATCTGTTCTCACGCTACTAATAAAGTCATATCCGAGAAAGGGTAACTTATAAAGGAAAGAGGTTGAATGGACTCAAAGTTTCACATGGCTGGGGAGGCCTCACAATCATGGCAGAAGCTGAAGGAGGAACAAAGTCACATCTTATGGGGTGGCAGGCAAAGAGAGGATGAGAGCCAAGCGAAAGGGGAAACCCCTTATACAACCATCAGCTCTCGAGAGATGTATTCACTACCATGAGACTAGTGTGGGGGAAACTGCTCCCATGATTCAATTATCTCCACCAGGCCCCTCCCACAACATGTGGGAATTATGAGAGCTATAATTCAAGATGAGATTTGGGTGAGGACACAGCCAGACCATATCAAAATCCTAGCGAAATGATATAAGGAATATAAAACATCAATATTTAGTCAATTTTTAAAATAACAAATACACTGTTGGAGAAAAATAGGACTCTCTGTAAACTAATAAAAGAATAAAACAAAATGAAATAAAATTTATTGAACTAAAGGATAAAAATATTTAAATAAAAATATATTGGATGTAATAATAGCAAATTGAAACCTGCAAAGGAAGAAAATCAGTGAAGTTTAGAGAGATGGCAAGAGAAACTACTCAAACAAAAATTTAGAGAGAAAAAAAGTCTATTCGAAAATAAAAAGTTTGTAATTTATGAGAAAATATGAAGAATTCTAACATTTTGGTTATTGTAGTACAGGAAGTAGGAGAGAGAGAGACGAATAGAAAAAATAATTGAAATAATGCTAAAAATTGTTCACTTGTGATAGAGAATATCCACTCACAGGTACAAAAATCTCAATGAATGCTAAGAAAACTAAGAAATGAGCAAACCTTGCCTACCATATAAGAGTCAAAGTGATAAAAAGCAAAAATAGAAAATTTTTAAGACAACAGGAAACTAAAGAAATTACGTGTCTGAGAACAGTGAAAAGCGATACTAATAACTTCTCCTCATTAATTAATGCAAGCTCAGACCTCCATAGACTAACATCTTTAAAATTTGGGAGTGGGGGGAAATTGCCATTCTAGAATTCCATACCAAGCGAAAATGTTGTTACAAAAAGGAAGACAATGTAAAGACATTTTAAAATAAACCAAAGATATATAAATTTGTGACTAGTAGATATGTAATGCAAGAAATGTTATAAATAAATCTTTATGTACAAGGAATAGAATGCCAGGTTCAATCTGCATCTACACAAAGGAATTAAGAGCACCAGATATAATAGATATGTGTGAAAATATAGAAGACATTTTTTTACTGTTTCCTAATTTCAAAACAATTGACTACTTAAAGCAAAATATGTTAATAATGTATTCTGGGGTTTGTAACGCATAGAGAAGTAAAATGTGAGGTTAATAATATAGACAGAATTAAAATGCATGACTACAATAGCACAAAGTAAGCAAGGGAAGCAAGTGGAAGTAAACCGCCATAGAGTTTTTACATTATACATTAAATTATATGTGCCCCCAACAATTTTTTTTAAATTAAAAAATATAAGTTGGGTGCAGTGGCTCATGCCTGCAATCCCAGCACTTTCGGAGGCCAAGGTGGGTGGAGCAAGAGGTCAGGAGTTCCAGATCAGCCTGGCCAATATGGTGAAACCCTGTCTCTACTAAAAATACAAAAATTAGCTGGGCGTGTGGCATGCACCTGTAGTCCCAGCTACTTGGGAGGCTGA